>NW_027480672.1:300000-506046 GCF_051401765.1 Calliopsis andreniformis
TAGCAATAGCACGCATAGCCATAGCCATAGCAGCCGCAGCCATAGCCATAGCAGCCATAGCCATAGCTATAGCAGCCATAGCCAAAACAGCCATAGCCATAGCCATAGCAGCCATAGCCATAGCCATAGCAGCCATAGCCATAGCCATAGCACGCATAGCCATAGCCATAGCAGCCGCAGCCATAGCCATAGCAGCCGTAGCCATAGCCATAGCAGCCATAGCCATAGCCATAGCAGCCATAGCCGTAGCCATCGCAGGCATAGCCATAGCCATAGCCATAGCCATAGCACCAATAGCAATAGCCATAGCAGCCATAGCAGCCATAGCCATAGCCATAGCAGCCGTAGCCATAACCATAGCAGCCATAGCCATATCCATTGGAGCCATAGCCATATCCATAGCATTAGCAGCCATAACCATAGCTACAGCAGCCATTGCCATAGCTGCCATAGGCATAGCCATAGCAGCCGTAGCCATAGCAGCCATAGCCATAGCCATAGCACGCATAGCCATAGCCATAGCAGCCGCAGCCATAGCCATAGCAGCCGTAGCCATAGCCATAGCAGCCATAGCCATAGCCATAGCAGCCATAGCCGTAGCCATCGCAGGCATAGCCATAGCCATAGCCATAGCCATAGCCCCAATAGCAATAGCCATAGCAGCCATAGCAGCCATAGCCATAGCCATAGCAGCCGTAGCCATAACCATAGCAGCCATAGCCATATCCATTGGAGCCATAGCCATATCCATAGCATTAGCACCCATAACCATAGCTACAGCAGCCATTGCCATAGCTGCCATAGGCATAGCCATAGCAGCCGTAGCCATAGCAGCCATAGCCATAGCCATACGAGCCATAGCCAATGCCACAGCCACAGCAGCCGTAGCCATAGCCACAGCCATAACAGCCATAGCAACAGCCATAGCCACATCAGCCTTAGCTATATCCATAGCAGCCAAAGCCATAGCCATAGCCATAGCAGACATAGACATAGCCATAGCCACAGTAGCCAATGCCATAGCCATAGCAGTAGCCATAGCAGCAATAGCCATAGCCATAGCAGCCATAGCAGCAATAGCCATAGCCATAGCAGCCATAGCAGCCATAGTCATAGCCATAGCAGCCGTAGCCATAGCAATAGCACGCATAGCGATAACCTTAGCAGCCGCAGCCATAGCCACAGCAGCCGTTGCCATAGCCATAGCATCCATAGCCATAGCCATAGCAGCCATAGCCATAGCCATAGCAGCCATAGCCGTAGCCATAACAGCCATAGCCATAGCCATAGCCGTAGCCAAAGCATTAGCAGCCATAGCCATAGCTATAGCAGCCATTGCTATAGCAGCCATAGGCATAGTCATTGCAGCCATAGCCATAGCCATACGAGCCATAGCCAATGCCATAGCCACAGCAGCCATAGCCATAGCCACAGCCATAGCAGCCATAGCCACAGCCATAGACATAGCAGCCATAGCCATAGCCATAGCCATAGCAGCCATTGACGTAGCCATAGCCACATTAGCCGATGCCATAGCCATAGCAGTTATAGCCATAGCCGCAGCAGCCATAGGCATAGCTAGCCAGCCATAGACATAGCAGCCATAGACATAGCCATAGCAGCCATTGTCATAGCCATAGCCATAGCCACTGCAGCCAATGCCATAGCAATAGCACGCATAGCGATAACCATAGCAGCCGCAGCCATAGCCATAGCAGCCGTAGCCATAGCCATAGCATCCATAGCCATAGCCATAGCAGCCATTGCTATAGCAGCCATAGGCATAGTCATTGCAGCCATAGCCATAGCCATACGAGCCATAGCCAATGCCATAGCCACAGCAGCCATACCCATAGCCACAGCCATAGCAGCCATAGCCACAGCCATAGACATAGCAGCCATAGCCATAGCCATCGCCATAGCAGCCATAGCCGTACACATCGCAGGCATAGCCATAGCAATAGCCATAGCCATAGCAGCAATAGCAATAGCCATAGAAGCCATAGCAGACATAGCCATAGCCTTAGCAGCCATATCCATAGCCATAGCACGCATAGCGACAGCCATAGCAGCCGTAGCCATTGCCATAGCAGCCATAGCCATAGCCATAGCAGCCATAGCCATAGCCATAGCAGCCATAGCCATAGCAATAGCACGCATAGCCAAAGCCGTAGCAGACGCAGCCATAGCGATAGCAGCCGTAGCCATAGCCATAGAAGCCATAGCCTAGCCATAGCAGCCATAGCCGTAGCCATCGCAGGCATAGCCATAGCCATAGCCATAGCCATAGCAGCAATAGCAATAGCCATAGCAGCCATAGCAGCCATAGCCATAGCCATAGCAGCCAAAGCGATAACCACAGCAGCCATAGCCGTAGCCATCGCAGCCAGAGCCATAGCCATAGCCTTAGCAGCAACAGCCACAGCCATAGCAGCCATACCAGCCATAGCCATAGCCATAGCAGCCATAGTCATAGCCATAGCGCGCATAGCGACAGCCATAGCAGCCGTAGCCATAGCCATAGCAGCCATAGCCATAGCAATAGCACGCATAGCGATAACCATAGCAGCCGCAGCCATAGCCATAGTAGCCGTAGCCATAGCCATATCAGCCATAGCCATAGCTATAGCAGCCATAGCCAAAGCAGCCATAGCCATAGCCACAGCAGCCATAGCCATAGCCACAGCAGCCATAGCCATAGCCACAGCCATAGCAGCCATAGCCACAGCCATAGACATAGCAGCCATAGCTATATCCATAGCAGCCATAGTCATAGCAATAGCAGCCATAGCCATAGCTATAGCAGCCATAGATATAGCAGTCATTGCCATAGCTGTAGCAGTAATAGTCATAGCCATAGCAGATTTAGATATAGCCAAAGCATCCATAGCCATAGCCATAGGAGCCATCGCCTTATCCATAGGAGCCATAGCCATAGCCATAGCAGCCATAGCCGTAGCCATAACAGCCATAGCCATAACCATAGCAGTAGCCATAGCAGCAATAGCCATATCCATAGCAGCCATAGCAGCCATAGTCATAGCCATAGCAGCCATAGCCATAGCAATAGCACGCATAGCGATAACCTTAGCAGCCGCAGACATAGCCATAGCAGCCGTTGCCATAGCCATAGCATCCATAGCCATAGCCATAGCAGCCATAGCCATAGCCATAGCAGCCATAGCCGTACCTATCGCAGGCATAGCCATAGCCATAGCCATAGCCATAGCAGCAATAGCAATAGCCATAGCAGCCATAGCAGACATAGCCATAACCTTAGCAGCCATAGCCATAGCCATAGCACGCATAGCGACAGCCATAGCAGCCGTAGCCATTGCCATAGCAGCCATAGCCATAGCCATATCAGCCATAGCCATAGCCAAAGCATCCATAGCCATAGCCATAGCAGCTATAGCCATAGCCATATCAGCCATAGCCATAGCTATAGCAGCCATAGCCAAAGCAGCCATAGCCATAGCCATAGCAGCCATAGCCATAGACATAGCAGCCATAGCCATAGCAATAGCACGCATAGCCATAGTCATAGCAGCCGCAGCCATAGCCATAGCAGCCGTAGCCATAGCCATAGCAGCCTTAGCCATAGCCATACGAGCCATAGCCAATGGCGTAGCCACAGCAGCCGTAGCCATAGCCACAGCCGTAACAGCCATAGCAACAGCCATAGCCATAGCAGCCACAGCTATATCCATAGCAGCCATAGCCATAGCCATAGCCATAGCAGCCATAGACATAGACATAGCAGCCATTGCCATGGCCATAGCAGCCATAGCCACATGTATAGGTACCATAGCCATAGCAGCCATAGCGATAGCCACAGCAGCCATAGCCGTAGCCATCGCAGCCATAGCCATAGCCATTGCAGCCATAGCCATAGCCATAGCATTAGCAGCCATAGCCATAGCCATAGCAGCCATGGCCATTGCCATAGCATCCATAGCCATAACTATAGCAGCGGTAGCCATAGCCATAGCAGTCATAGGAATAGCCATAGCCATAGCAGTCATAGCCTTAGCCATATCAGCCATAGCCATAGCTATAGCAGCCATAGCCAAAGCAGCCATAGCCATAGCCATAGCAGCCATAGCCGTAGCCATAGCAGCCATAGCCATAGCCATAGCAGCCGTAGCCATAACCATAGCAGCCATAGCCATAGCTATAGCAGCCATAGCCAAAGCTGCCATCGCCATAGCCATAGCAGCCATAGCCGTAGCCATAGCAGCAATAGCCATAGCCATAGCAGCCGTAGCCATAACCATAGCAGCCATAGCCATATGCATTGGAGCCATAGCCATAGCCATAGCACTAGCAGCCATAGCCATAGCTATAGCAGCCATTGCTATAGCTGTCATAGGCATAGCCATAGCAGCCGTAGCCATAGCAGCCATAGCCATAGCCATAGCAGCCGTAGCCATAACCATAGCAGCCATAGCCATATGCATTGGAGCCATAGCCATAGCCATAGCACTAGCAGCCATAGCCATAGCTATAGCAGCCATTGCTATAGCTGTCATAGGCATAGCCATAGCAGCCGTAGCCATAGCAGCCATAGCCATAGCCATACGAACCATAGCCAATGGCATAGCCACAGCAGCCGTAGCCATAGCCACAGCCATAACAGCCATAGCAACAGCCATAGCCATAGCAGCCATAGCTATATCCATAGCAGCCATAGCCATAGCCACAGCCATAGCAGCCATAGTCATAGACATAGCCACAGTTGCCAATGCCATAGCCATAGCAGTTATAGGCATAGCCGTAGCAGCCATAGGCATATCTATACCATAGATATAGCAGCCATTGCCATAGCCATAGCAGCCATTGGCATAGCCATAGCCACAGCCATAGCAGCAATAGACATAGCAGCTATAGCCATAGCCATATCAGCCATAGCCATAGCTATAGCAGCCACAGCCAAAGCAGACATAGCCATAGCCATAGCAGCCATAGCCGTAGCCATAGCAGCCATAGCCATAGCCATAGCAGCCGTAGCCATAGCAGCCACAGCCATAGCCATACGAGCCATAGCCAATGGCGTAGCCACAGCAGCCGTAGCCATAGCCACAGCCGTAACAGCCATAGCAACAGCCATAGCCATAGCAGCCATAGCTATATCCATAGCAGCCATAGCCTTAGCCATAGCCATAGCAGCCATAGTCATAGACATAGCCACAGTTGCCAATGCCATAGCCATAGCAGTTATAGGCATAGCCGTAGCAGCCATAGGCATATCTATACCATAGATATAGCAGCCATTGCCATAGCCATAGCAGCCATTGGCATAGCCATAGCCACAGCCATAGCAGCAATAGACATAGCAGCTATAGCCATAGCCATATCAGCCATAGCCATAGCTATAGCAGCCACAGCCAAAGCAGACATAGCCATAGCCATAGCAGCCATAGCCGTAGCCATAGCAGCCATAGCCATAGCCATAGCAGCCGTAGCCATAGCAGCCACAGCCATAGCCATACGAGCCATAGCCAATGGCGTAGCCACAGCAGCCGTAGCCATAGCCACAGCCGTAACAGCCATAGCAACAGCCATAGCCATAGCAGCCATAGCTATATCCATAGCAGCCATAGCCATAGCCATATCCATAGCAGCCATAGACATAGACATAGCCACAGTAGCCAATGCCATAGCCATAGCAATTATAGCCATAGGCGTAGCAGCCAAAGGCATATCTATACCATAGACATAGCAGCCATTGCCATAGCCATAGCAGCCATTGTCATAGCCATAGCCACAGCCATAGCAGCAATAGCCATAGCCATAGCCATAGCCATAGCAGCAATAGTCATAGCCATATCCATAGCAGCCATAACCATAGCCATAGCAGCCATAGCCATGGCCATAGCAGCCATTGCCATGGCCATAGCAGCCATAGCCATATGTATAGGTACCATAGCCATAGCAGCCATAGCGATAGCCATAGCAGCCATAGACATAGCCATAGCCAGATTAGCCGATGCCATAGCCATAGCAGTTATAGCCATAGCCGCAGCAGCCATAGGCATAGCTATACCAGCCATAGACATAGCAGCCATAGCCATAGCCATAGCAGCCATAGCCGTAGCCATAGTAGCCATAGCCATAGCCATAGCAGCCGTAGCCATAACCATTGCAGCCATAGCCATATCCATTGGAGCCATAGCCATATCCATAGCATTAGCAGCCATAGCCATAGCTATAGCAGCCACTGCCATAGCTGCCATATGCATAGCCATAGCAGCCGTAGCCATAGCTATAGCGGCCATAGATATAGCAGTCATTGCCATAGCTGTAGCAGTAATAGTCATAGCCATAGCAGATTTAGATATAGCCAAAGCATCCATAGCCATAGCCATAGGAGCCATCGCCTTATCCATAGGAGCCATAGCCATAGCCATAGCAGCCATAGCCGTAGCCATAACAGCCATAGCCATAGCCATAGCAGTAGCCATAGCAGCAATAGCCATAGCCATAGCAGCCATAGCAGCCATAGTCATAGCCATAGCAGCCATAGCCATAGCAATAGCACGCATAGCGATAACCTTAGCAGCCGCAGACATAGCCATAGCAGCCGTTGCCATAGCCATAGCATCCATAGCCATAGCCATAGCAGCCATAGCCATAGCCACAGCAGCCATAGCCGTACCTATCGCAGGCATAGCCATAGCCATAGCCATAGCCATAGCAGCAATAGCAATAGCCATAGCAGCCATAGCAGACATAGCCATAACCTTAGCAGCCATAGCCATAGCCATAGCACGCATAGCGTCAGCCATAGCAGCCGTAGCCATTGCCATAGCAGCCATAGCCATAGCCATATAAGCCATAGCCATAGCCAAAGCATCCATAGCCATAGCCATAGCAGCTATAGCCATAGCCATATCAGCCATAGCCATAGCTATAGCAGCCATAGCCAAAGCAGCCATAGCCATAGCCATAGCAGCCGTAGCCGTAGCCATCGCAGGCATAGCCATAGCCATAGCCATAGCCATAGCAGCAAAAGCAATAGCCATAGCAGCCATAGCAGCTATAGCCATAGCCATAGCAGCCATAGTCATAGCCATAGCACGCATAGCGGCAGACATAGCAGCCGTAGCCATAGCCATAGCAGTCATAGCCATAGCCATATCAGCCATAGCCATAGCCAAAGTACCCATAGCCATAGCCATAGCAGCTATAGCCATAGCCATATCAGCCATAGCCATAGCTATAGCAGCCATAACCAAAGCAGCCATAGCCATAGCCATAGCAGCCATAGCCGTAGGCATAGCAGCCATAGCCATAGCCATAGCAGCCGTAGCCACAGCAGCCATAGCCATAGCCATACGAGCCATAGCCAATGGCATAGCCACAGCAGCCGTAGCCATAGCCACAGCCGTGACAGCCATAGCAACAGCCATAGCCATAGCAGCCATAGCTATATCCATAGCAGCCATAGCCATAGCCATAGCCATAGCAGCCATAGACATAGACAGAGCCACAGTAGCCAATGCCATAGCCATAGCATTTATAGCCATAGCCGTAGCAGCCATAGGCATATCTATACCATAGACATAGCAGCCATTGCCATAGCCATAGCAGCCATTGTCATAGCCATAGCCACAGCCATAGCAGCAATAGCCATAGCCATAGCCATAGCCATAGCAGCAATACTCATAGCCATATCCATAGCAGCCATAACCATAGTCATAGCAGCCATAACCATAGCCATAGCAGCCATAGCCATGGCCATAGCAGCCATAGCCATAGCCATAGCAGCCGTAGCCATAGCCATAGCCATAGCAGCCATAGATATATCCATAGCAGCCATAGCCATAGCCATAGCCATAGCAGCCATAGACATAGCCATAGCCACAGTAGCCAATGCCATAGCCATAGCAGTTATAGCCATAGCCGTAGCAGCCATAGGCATAGCTATACCAGCCATAGACATAGCAGCCATAGCCATAGCCATAGCAGCCATTGTCATAGCCATAGCCATAGCCACAGCAGCCAATGCCATAGCCATAGCAGTTATAGCCATAGTCGTAGCAGCCATACGGATAGCTATACCAGCCATAGACGTAGCAGCCATAGCCATAGCCATAGGAGCCATAGCTATATCCACAGCAGCAATAGCCACAGCCGTAGCAGCCATGGGCATAGCCATCGGAGACATAGCCATAGCAATAGCACGCATAGCGATAGCTATAGCAGCCTAGACATAGCCATAGCAGCCATAGCCATAGCCATAGCCACTGCAGCCAATGCCATAGCCATAGCAGTTATAGCCATAGCCGTAGCAGCCATAGGCATAGCTATACCAGCCACAGACATAGCAGCCATAGCCATAGCCATAGCAGCCATAGTCATAGCCATAGCCGTAGCCATAGCAGCAATAGTCATAGCCATAGCAGCCCTAGCAGCCATAGCCATAGCCATATCCATAGCAGTAGCCATATCAGCAATAGCCGTAGCCATAGCAGCCATAGCAGCCATAGTCATAGCCATAGCAGCCATAGCCATAGCAATAGCACGCATAGCATTAGCCATAGCAGCCGCAGCCATAGCCATAACAATGGCACGCATAGCATTAGCCATAGCAGCAGCAGCCATAGCAATAGCAGCCGTAGCCATAGCCATAGCAGCCATAGCCATAGCCATAGCAGCCATACCCATAGACACAGCCATAGAAGCAATAGCTATAGCCATAGCAGCCATAGACGTAGCCATAGCCACATTAGCCGATTCCATAGCCATAGCAGTTATAGCCATAGCCGCAGCAGCCATAGGCATAGCTATACCAGCCATAGTCATAGCAGCAATAGCCATAGCCATAGCAGCCATAGCAGCCATAGCCATAGCCATAGCAGCCATAGCCATAACCATAACAGCCATAGCCAAAGCAGCCATAGCCATAGCTATAGCAGCCATAGCCATAGCCACAGCCATAGCAGACATAGCCATAGCCAAACCAGCCATAGTCATAGCAATAGCAGCCATAGCCATAGCTATAGTAGCCATAGCCATAGCAGCCATAGCCATAGCCATATCAGCCGTAGCCATAGCCATAGCCATTGCAGCCATAGCCATAGCCGCAGCAGCCATAGCCATATGTATAGGTACCATAGCCATATCAGCCATAGCCATAGCTATAGCAGCCATAGCCAAAGCAGCCATAGCCATAGCTATGGCAGCCATAGCCATAGCCATAGCAGCCATAGCCGTAGCCGTCGCAGCCATTGCCATACCCATAGCCATAGCCATAGCAGCAATAGCAATAGCGATAGCAGGCATAGACATAGCCATAGCCACATTAGCCGATGCCATAGCCATAGCAGTTATAGCCATAGCCGCAGCAGCCATAGGCATAGCTATACCAGCCATAGACATAGCAGCCATAGCCATAGCCATAGCAGCCATTGTCATAGCCATAGGCATAGCCACAGCAGCCAATGCGATAGCCATAGAGAGTTATAGCCATAGCCGTAGCAGCCATAGGCATAGCTATACCAGTCATAGACATAGCAGTCTTAGCCATAGCCATAGCAGCCATAGTCATAGCCATAGCAGCCATAGCCACAGCCATAGCAGCCATAGCCATGGCCATAGCAGCCATTGCCATGGCCATAGCAGCCATAGCCTTAGCCATCGCAGGCATAGCCATAGCAATAGCCATAGCCATAGCAGCAATAGCAATAGCCATAGCAGCCATAGCAGCCATAGCCATATCCATAGCAGCCGTAACCATAGCCATAGCAGCCATAGGCATACCTATACCAGCCATAGACATAGCAGCCATAGCCATAGCAATAGCACGCATAGCGATAACCATAGCAGCCGCAGCCATAGCCATAGCAGCCATAGCCACAACCATAGCAGCCATAGCCATAGCCATAGCAGTCATCGGCATAGCCATAGCCATAGCAGTCATAGCCATAGCCATACCACTCATAGCCATAGCTATAGCAGCCATAGCCGAAGCAGCCATAGCCATAGCCATAGCAGCCATAGCCGTAGCCATAGCAGCCATAGCCATAGCCATAGCAGCCGTAGCCATAACCATAGCAGCCATAGCCATATCCATTGGAGCCATAGCCATATCCATAGCATTTGCAGCCATAGCCATGGCTATAGCAGCCATTGCCATAGCTGCCATAGGCATAGCCATAGCAGCCGTAGCCATAGCAGCCATAGCCATAGCCATACGAGCCATAGCCAATGCCACAGCCACAGCAGACGTAGCCATCGCCACAGCCATAACAGCCATAGCAACAGACATAGCCATATCAGCCATAGCTATATCCATAGCAGCCATAGTCATAGCCATAGCAGCCATAGCAATAGCCATAGCAGTAGCCATAGCAGCAATAGCCGTAGGCATAGCAGCCATAGCAGCCACAGCCATAGCCATAGCAGCCATAGCCATAGCCATAACAGCCATAGCCAAAGGCATATTAGCCATAGCCGTAGCTATAGCAGCTATAGGCACATCTAAAGGAGTCATAGCCATATCCATAGCAGCCGTAACCATAGGCATAGCAGCCATAGCCATGGCCATAGCAGCCAATGCCATGGCCATAGCGGCCATAGTCATAGCAGCCATAGCCATAGCCATAGCAGCCATAGCCGTAGCCATCGCAGGCATAGCCATACCCATAGCCATAGCCATAGCAGCAATAGCAATAGCCATAGCCATAGCCATAGCAGTAATAGTCATAGCCAGAGGAGCCATAGCAGCCATAGCCATAGCCATTGCAGCCATAGCCATAGCCATAGCATTAGCAGCCATAGCCATAGCCATAGCAGCCATAGCCATTGCCATAGCATCCATAGCCATAACCATAGCAGCCATAGCCATAGCCATAGCAGTCATCGGCATAGCCATAGCCATAGCAGCCATAGCCTTAGCCATATCAGCCATAGCCATAGCTATAGCAGCCATAGCCAAAGCAGCCATAGCAATAGCCATAGCAGCCATAGCCGTAGCCATAGCAGCCATAGCCATAGCCATAGCAGCCGTAGCCATAGCAGCCATAGCCATAGCCATACGAGCCATAGCCAATGGCATAGCCACAGCAGCCGTAGCCATAGCCACAGCCGTAACAGCCTTAGCAACAGCCATAGCAATAGCAGCCTTAGCTATATCCATGGCAACCATAGGCATAGCCATAGCCATAGCAGCCATAGACATAGACATAGCCACAGTAGCCAATGCCATAGCCATAGCAGATATAGGCATAGCCGTAGCAGCCATAGGCATATCTATACCGTAGACATAGCAGCCATTGCCATAGCCATAGCAGCCATTGCCATAGCCATAGCCAAAGCAGCAATAGCCATAGCCATAGCAGACATAGCCATAGCCATAGCTGCTTTAGCCATAGCCAAAGCATCCATAGCCATAGTCATAGCAGCCATAGCCATAGCCATATCAGCTTCAGCCATAGCCAAAGCAGCCAGAGCCATTTCCATAGCATCCATAGCCACAGCCATAGCAGCCATAGCCATAGCCATAGCAGCCATCGCCATAGCCATAGGCAAAGCATCCATAGCCATAGTCATAGCAGGCATAGCCATGGCCATAGCAGCCTCAGCCATAGCCAAAGCAGCCATAGCCATTGCCATAGCATCCATAGCCACAGCCATAGCAGCCATAGCCGTAGCCATCGCAAGCATAGCCATAGCCATAGCCATAGCCATAGCAGCAATAGCAATAGCCATAGCCATAGCCATAGCAGTAATAGTCATAGCCAGGGCAGCCATAGCCATAGCCATAGCATTAGCAGCCATAGCCATAGCCATAGCAGCCATAGCGATAGCCACAGCAGCCATAGCCGTAGCCATCGCAGCCATAGCCATAGCCATAGCCGCCATAGCCATAGCTATAGCAGCCATAGCCGAAGCAGCCGTTGCCATACCCATAGCCATAGCCATAGCAGCAATATCAATAGCCATAGCAGCCATAGACATAGCCATAGCCACATTAGCCGATGCCATAGCCATAGCAGTTATAGCCATAGCCGCAGCAGCCATAGGCATAGCTATACCAGCCATAGACATAGCAGCCATAGCCATAGCCATAGCAGCCATTGTCATAGCCATGGCCATAGCCACAGCAGCCAAAGCCATAGGCATAGAGAGTTATAGCCATAGCCGTAGCAGCCATAGGCATAGCTATACCAGTCATAGACATAGCAGTCATAGCCATAGCCATAGCAGCCATAGTCATAGCCATAGCCACAGCCATAGCAGCAATAGTCATCGCCATAGCAGCCCTAGCAGCCGTAGCCATAGCCATAGCAGCCATAGGCATACCTATACCAGCCATAGACATAGCAGCCATAGCCATAGCAATAGCACGCATAGCGATAACCATAGCAGCCGCAGCCATAGCCATAGCAGCCATAGCCACAACCATAGCAGCCATAGCCATAGCCATAGCAGTCATCGGCATAGCCATAGCCATAGCAGTCATAGCCATAGCCATATCACCCATAGCCATAGCTATAGCAGCCATAGCCGAAGCAGCCATAGCCATAGCCATAGCAGTCATAGCCGCAGCCATAGCAGCCATAGCCATAGCCATAGCAACCGTAGCCATAACCATAGCAGCCATAGCCATATCCATTGGAGCCATAGCCATATCCATAGCATTAGCAGCCATAGCCATGGCTATAGCAGCCATTGCCATAGCTGCCATAGGCATAGCCATAGCAGCCGTAGCCATAGCAGCCATAGCCATAGCCATACGAGCCATAGCCAATGCCACAGCCACAGCAGCCGTAGCCATAGCCACAGCCATAACAGCCATAGCAACAGCCATAGCCATATCAGCCATAGCTATATCCATAGCAGCCATTTCCATAGCCATAGCTATAGCAGCCATAGCCGAAGCAGCCATAGCCATAGCCATAGCAGCCATAGCCGTAGCCATAGCAGCCATAGCCATAGCCATAGCAGCCGTAGCCATAACCATAGCAGCCATAGCCATATCCATTGGAGCCATAGCCATATCCATAGCCATATCAGCCATAGCCATAGCTATAGCAGCCATAGCCGAAGCAGCCATAGCCATAGCCATAGCAGCCATAGCCATAGCTATAGTAGCCATAGCCATAGCAGCCATAGCCATAGCCATATCAGCCATAGCCATAGCCATAGCCATTGCAGCAATAGCCATAGCCATAGCAGACATAGTCATATCAATAGCAGCAATAGCCGTAGCCATCGCAGCCATAGCCATAGCCATAGCCATAGCCATAGCCATAGCAGCCATAGCCGTAGCCATCGCAGCCATAGTCATAGCCATAGCCATAGCCATAGCAGCAATCGCAATAGCCATACAGCCATAGCAGCCATAGCCATAGCCATAGCAGCCATAGCCATAGCCATAGCAGCCATAGCCATAGCCATAGCAGCCATAGCCATAGCCATCGCAGGCATAGCCATAGCCATAGCCATAGCCGTAGCAGCAATAGCAATAGCCATAGCAGCCATAGCAGCCATAGCCATAGCCATAGCAGCCATAGTCATAGCCATAGCACGCATAGCGGCAGACATAGCAGCCGTAGCCATAGCCATAGCAGCCATAGCCATAGCCATATCAGCCATAGCCATAGCCAAAGTACCAATAGCCATAGCCATAGCAGCTATAGCCATACCCATATCAGCCATAGCCATAGCTATAGCAGCCATAACCAAAGCAGCCATAGCCATAGCCATAGCAGCCATAGCCGTAGGCATAGCAGCCATAGCCATAGCCATAGCAGCCGTAGCCATAGCAGCCATAGCCATAGCCATACGAGCCATAGCCAATGGCATAGCTACAGCAGCCGTAGCCATAGCCACAGCCTTGACAGCCATAGCAACAGCCATAGCCATAGCAGCCATAGCTATATCCATAGCAGCCATAGCCATAGCCATAGCCATAGCAGCCATAGACATAGCCATAGCCACAGTAGCCAATGCCATAGCCATAGCAGTTATAGCCATAGCCGTAGCAGCCATAGGCACAGCTATACCAGCCATAGACATAGCAGACATAGCCATAGCCATAGCAGCCATTGTCATAGCCATAGCCATAGCCACAGCAGCCAATGCCATAGCCATAGCAGTTATAGCCATAGCCGTAGCAGTCATAGGCATATCTATACCATAGACATAGCAGCCATTGCCATAGCCATAGCCACAGCCAGAGCAGCAATAGCCACACCCATAGCCATAGCTATAATAGCAATAGTCATAGCAAGAGCAGCCATAGCAGCCATAGCCAAAGCCTTAGCAGCCATAGCAATAGCCATAGCAGTAGCCATAGCAGCAATAGCCATAGGCATAGCAGCCATAGCAGCCATAGCCATAACCATAGCAGCCATGGTCATAGCAGCCATAGCCATAGCCGTAGCAGCCGTAGCCATAGCAGCCATAGCCATAGCCATACGAGCCATAGCCAATGGGATAGCCACAGCAGCCGTAGCCATAGCCACAGCCGTAACAGCCATAGCAACAGCCATAGCCATAGCAGCCATAGCTATGTCCATAGCAGCCATAGCCATAGCCATAGCAGCCATAGCCATAGCCATAACAGCCATAGCCAAAGGCATAGCAGCCATAACCATAGCCATAGCAGCCATAGCCATGGCCATAGCAGCCATTGCCATGGCAATAGCAGCCATAGCCATATATATAGGTACCATAGCCATAGCAGACATAGCCATAGCCATAGCAGCCATTGTCATAGCCATAGCCATAGCCACAGCAGCCAATGCCATGGCCATAGCAGTTATAGCCATAGCCGTAGCAGCCATAGGCATATCTATACCGTAGACATAGCAGCCATTGCCATAGCCATAGCAGCCATTGTCATAGCCATAGCCACAGCCATAGCAGCAATAGGCATAGCCATAGCCATAGCCATAGCAGCAATAGTCATAGCCATATCCATAGCAGCCATAACCATAGCCATAGCAGCCATAGCCATGGCCATAGCAGCCATTGCCATGGCCATAGCAGCCATAGCCATATGTATAGGTACCATAGCCATAGCAGCCATAGCGATAGCCATAGCAGCCATAGACATAGCCATAGCCAGATTAGCCGATGCCATAGCCATAGCAGTTATAGCCATAGCCGCAGCAGCCATAGGCATAGCTATACCAGCCATAGACATAGCAGCCATAGCCATAGCCATAGCAGCCATAGCCGTAGCCATAGTAGCCATAGCCATAGCCATAGCAGCCGTAGCCATAACCATAGCAGCCATAGCCATATCCATTGGAGCCATAGCCATATCCATAGCATTAGCAGCCATAGCCATAGCTATAGCAGCCACTGCCATAGCTGCCATATGCATAGGCATAGCAGCCGTAGCCATAGCAGCCATAGCCATAGCCATATCAGCCATAGCCATAGCCATAGCCATAGCAGCAATGGCCATAGCCATAGCAGACATAGCCACAGCCATAGCAGCTTTAGCCAAAGCCAAAGCATCCATAGCCATAGTCATAGCAGTCATGGCCATAGCCATAGCAGCTTTAGCCATCGCCAAAGCAGCCATAGCCATTCCCATAGCATCCATAGCCATAGCCATAGCAGCCATAGCCGTAGCCATAGCAGCCATAGCCATAGCCATAGCAGCCGTAGCCATAACCATAGCAGCCATAGCCATATCCATTGGAGCCATAGCCATATCCATAGCATTAGCAACCATAGCCATAGCTATAGCAGCCACTGCCATAGCTGCCATAGCTGCCATAGGCATAGCCATAGCAGCCGTAGCCATAGCAGCCATAGCCATAGCCATATCAGCCATAGCCATAGCCATAGCCATAGCAGCCGTAACCATAGCCATAGCAGCCATAGCCACAACCATAGCAGCCATAGCCATAGCCATAGCAGTCATCGGCATAGCCATAGCCATAGCAGTCATAGCCATAGCCATATCAGCCATAGCCATAGCTATAGCAGCCATAGTCGAAGCAGCCATAGCCATAGCCATAGCAGCCATAGCCGTAGCCATAGCTGCCATAGCCATAGCCATAGCAGCCGCAGCCATAACCATAGCAGCCATAGCCATATCCATTGGAGCCATAGCCATATCCATAGCATTAGCAGCCATAGCCATAGCTATAGCAGCCACTGCCATAGCTGCCATATGCATAGCCATAGCAGCTGTAGCCATAGCAGTCATAGCCATAGCCATATCAGCCATAGTCATAGCCATAGCCATAGCAGCAATGGCCATAGCCATAGCAGACATAGCCACAGCCATAGCAGCTTTAGCCAAAGCCAAAGCATCCATAGCCATAGTCATAGCAGCCATAGCCATAGCCATAGCAGCTTTAGCCATAGCCAAAGCAGCCATAGCCATTCCCATAGTATCCATAGCCATAGCCATAGCAGCCATAGCCGTAGCCATAGCAGCCATAGCCCATAGCCATAGCAGCCGTAGCCATAACCATAGCAGCCATAGCCATATCCATTGGAGCCATAGCCATATCCATAGCATTAGCAACCATAGCCATAGCTATAGCAGCCACTGCCATAGCTGCCATAGCTGCCATAGGCATAGCCATAGCAGCCGTAGCCATAGCAGCCATAGCCATAGCCATATCAGCCATAGCCATAGCCGTAGCCATAGCAGCCGTAACCATAGCCATAGCAGCCATAGCCACAACCATAGCAGCCATAGCCATAGCCATAGCAGTCATCGGCATAGCCATAGCCATAGCAGCCATAGCCTTAGCCATATCAGCCATAGCCATAGCTATAGCAGCCATAGCCAAAGCAGCCATAGCAATAGCCATAGCAGCCATAGCCGTAGCCATAGCAGCCATAGCCATTGCCATAGCAGCCGTAGCCATAGCAGCAATTGCCATACCCATAGCCATAGCCATAATAGCAAAAGTCATAGCCAGAGCAGCTATAGCAGCCATAGCCAAAGCCTTAGCAGCCATAGCAATAGCCATAGCAGTAGCCATAGCAGCAATAGCCATAGGCATAGCAGCCATAGCAGCCATAGCCATAACCATAGCAGCCATGGTCATAGCAGCCATAGCCATAGCCATAGCAGCCGTAGCCATAGCAGCCATAGCCATAGCCATACGAGCCATAGCCAATGGCATAGCCACAGCAGCCGTAGCCATAGCCATAGCCGTAACAGCCTTAGCAACAGCCACAGCAATAGCAGCCTTAGCTATATCCATAGCAACCATAGGCATAGCCATAGCCATAGCAGCCATAGACATAGACATAGCCACAGTAGCCAATGCCATAGCCATAGCAGTTATAGGCATAGCCGTAGCAGCCATAGGCATATCTATACCGTAGACATAGCAGCCATTGCCATAGCCATAGCAGGCATTGCCATAGCCATAGCCAAAGCAGCAATAGCCATAGCCATAGCAGACATAGCCATAGCCATAGCTGCTTTAGCCATAGCCAAAGCATCCATAGCCATAGTCATAGCAGCCATAGCCATAGACATAGCAGCTTCAGCCATAGCCAAAGCAGCCATAGCCATTGCCATAGCATCCATAGCCATAGCCATAGCAGCAATAGCCATAGCCATAGCTGACATAGCCATAGCCATAGCAGCTTTAGCCATAGCCAAAGCATCCATAGCCATAGTCATAGAAGGCATAGCCATAGCCATATCAGCTTCAGCCATAGCCAAAGCAGACAGAGCCATTTCCATAGCATCCATAGCCACAGCCAAAGCAGCCATAGCCATAGCCATAGCAGCCATCGCCATAGCCATAGGCAAAGCATCCATAGCCATAGTCATAGCAGGCATAGCCATGGCCATAGCAGCCTCAGCCATAGCCAAAGCAGCCATAGCCATTGCCATAGCATCCATAGCCACAGCCATAGCAGCCATAGCCGTAGCCATCGCAAGCATAGCCATAGCCATAGCCATAGCCATAGCAGCAATAGCAGTAGCCATAGCCATAGCCATAGCAGTAATAGTCATAGCCAGGGCAGCCATAGCCATAGCCATAGCATTAGCAGCCATAGCCATAGCCATAGCAGCCATAGCGATAGCCACAGCAGCCATAGCCGTAGCCATCGCAGCCATAGCCATAGCCATAGTCGCAGCCACAGCAGCAACAGTCACAGACATAGCAGCCATAGCAGCCATAGCCATAGCCATAGCAGCCATAGTCATAGCCATAGCACGCATAGCGACAGCCATAGCAGGCGTAGCCGTAGCCATAGCAGCCATAGCCATAGCCATATCAGCCAAAGCCATACCCAAAGAATCCGTAGCCATAGCCATAGCAGCTATCGCCATAGCCATAGCAGCCATAGCCATAGCCATAGACATATCAGCCATAGCTATATCCATACCAGCCATAGCCATAGCCAAAGCCATAGCAGCCATAGACATAGCCATAGCCACATTAGCCGATGCCATAGCCATAGCAGTTATAGCCATAGCCGTAGCAGCCACAGGCATAGCTATACCAGCCGTAGATATAGCAGCCATAGCCATAGCCATAGCAGCCATTGTGACAGCCATAGCCATAGCCACAGCAGCCAATGCCATAGCCTTAGCAGTTATAGCCATAGGCGTAGCAGCCATAGGCATAGCTACACCAGCCATAGACATGGCAGCCATTGCCATGGACATTGCAGCCATAGCCATAGCCATAGCAGCCGTAGCCATAGCCGTAGCCATAGCAGCCATAGCTATATCCATAGCAGCCATAGCCATAGCCATAGCCATAGCAGCCATAGACATAGCCATAGCCACATTAGCCAATGAAATAGCCATAGCAGTTATAGCCATAGCCGTAGCAGCCATGGGCATAGCTATACCAGCCATAGACATAGCAGCCATAGCCATAGCCATAGCAGCCATTGTCATAGCCATAGCCATAGTCACAGCAGCCAATGCCATAGCCTTAGCAGTTATAGCCATAGCCGTAGCAGCCATACGCATGGCTATACCAGCCATAGACGTAGCAGCCATAGCCATAGCCATAGGAGCCATAGCTATATCCATAGCAGCAATAGCCACAGCCGTAGCAGCCATGGGCATAGCCATAGGAGCCATTGCCATGGCCATAGCAGCCATAGCCAGATGTATGGATACCATAGCCATAGCAGCCATAGCCATAGCCATAACAGCCAGAGCCAAAGTCATAGCAGCCATAGCCGTAGCTATACCAGCTATAGGCATATCTAAAGGAGTCATAGCCATATCCATAGCAGCCGTAACCATAGCCATAGCAGCCATAGGCATACCTATACCAGCCATAGACATAGCAGCCATAGCCATAGCAATAGCACGCATAGCGATAACCATAGCAGCCGCAGCCATAGCCATAGCAACCATAGCCACAACCATAGCAGCCATAGCCATAGCCATAGCAGTCATCGGCATAGCCATAGCCATAGCAGTCATAG
The DNA here is from genome assembly GCF_051401765.1 of Calliopsis andreniformis. NCBI lineage: Eukaryota > Metazoa > Arthropoda > Insecta > Hymenoptera > Andrenidae > Calliopsis > Calliopsis andreniformis. The sequence goes on from NW_027480672.1 coordinate 319,402, forward strand.
CCAGAGCCATATCAGCTATAGCCATAGCTATAGCAGCCATAGCCGAAGCAGCCATTGCCATACCCATAGCCATAGCCATAGCAGCAATATCAATAGCCATAGCAGCCATAGACATAGCCATAGCCACATTAGCCGATGCCATAGCCATAGCAGTTATAGCCATAGCCGCAGCAGCCATAGGCATAGCTATACCAGCCATAGACATAGCAGCCATAGCCATAGCCATAGGCAAAGCATCCATAGCCATAGTCATAGCAGGCATAGCCATAGCCATAGCAGCCTCAGCCATAGCCAAAGCAGCCATAGCCATTGCCATAGCATCCATAGCCACAGCCATAGCAGCCATAGCCGTAGCCATCGCAAGCATAGCCATAGCCATAGCCATAGCCATAGCAGCAATAGCAATAGCCATAGCCATAGCCATAGCAGTAATAGTCATAGCCAGGGCAGCCATAGCAGCCATAGTCATAGCCATAGCAGCCATAGCCATAGCAATAGCACGCATAGCGATAACCATAGCAGCCGCAGCCATAGCCATAGCAGCCGTAGCCATAGCCATAGCATCCATAGCCATAGCCATAGCAGCCATAGCCATAGCCATAGCAGCCATAGCCGTACCCATCGCAGGCATAGCCATAGCCATAGCCATAGCCATAGCAGCAACAGCAATAGCCATAGCAGCCATAGACGTAGCCATAGCCATAGCAGTTATAGCCATAGCCGCAGCAGCCATAGGCATAGCTACACCAGCCATAGACATAGCAGCCATAGCCATAGCCATAGCAGCCATTGCCATAGCCATAGCAGCCATTGTCATAGCCATAGCCACAGCCATAGCAGCAATTGCCATACCCATAGCCATAGCCATAATAGCAAAAGTCATAGCCAGAGCAGCTATAGCAGCCATAGCCAAAGCCTTAGCAGCCATAGCAATAGCCATAGCAGTAGCCATAGCAGCAATAGCCATAGGCATAGCAGCCATAGCAGCCATAGCCATAACCATAGCAGCCATGGTCATAGCAGCCATAGCCATAGCCATAGCAGCCGTAGCCATAGCAGCCATAGCCATAGCCATACGAGCCATAGCCAATGGGATAGCCACAGCAGCCGTAGCCATAGCCACAGCCGTAACAGCCATAGCAACAGCCATAGCCATAGCAGCCATAGCTATATCCATAGCAGCCATAGCCACAGCCATAGCAGCCATAGTCATAGCAGCCATAGCCATAGCCATAGCAGCCATAGCCGTAGCCATCGCAGGCATAGCCATAGCCATAGCTATAGCAGCAATAGCAATAGCCATAGCCATAGCCATAGCAGTAATAGTCATAGCCGGAGGAGCCATAGCAGCCACAGGCATAGCCATTGCAGCCATAGCCATAGCCTTAGCATTAGCAGCCATAGCCATAGCCACAGCAGCCATAGGCATAGCAGCCATAGCCATAGGCATAGCTGCCATAGCAGCCATAGCCATAGCCATAGCATCCATAGCCATAGCCATAGCAGTCATAGTCATAGCAGCCATAGCCATAGCCATAGCAGCCATAGCCGTAGCCATCGCAGGCATAGCCATAGCCATAGCCATAGCCATAGCAGCAATAGCAATAGCCATAGCCATAGCCATAGCCATAGCAGTAATAGTCATAGCCAGAGGAGCCATAGCAGGCATAGCCATAGCCATTGCAGCCATAGCCATAGCCATAGCATTAGCAGCCATAGCCATAGCCATAGCAGCCATAGCCATAGCAGCCATAGCCATAGGCATAGCAGCCACAGCAGCCATAGCCATAGCCATAGCAGCCATAGCCATAGGCATAGCAGCCATAGCAGCCATAGCCATAGCCATAGCAGCCATAGCCGTAGCCATCGCAGGCATAGCCATAGCCATAGCCATAGCCATAGCAGCAATAGCAATAGCCATAGGCATAGCCATAGCAGTAATAGTCATAGCCAGAGGAGCCATAGCAGCCATAGCCATAGCCATTGCAGCCATAGCCATAGCCATAGCATTAGCAGCCATAGCCATAGCCATAGCAGCCATAGCCATAGCAGCCATAGCCATAGCAATAGCACGCATAGCGATAACCATAGCAGCCGCAGCCATATCCATAGCAGCCATAACCATAGCCATAGCAGCCATAGCCATGGCCATAGCAGCCATTGCCATGGCAATAGCAGCCATAGCCATATGTATAGGTACCATAGCCATAGCAGCCATAGCGATAGCCACAGCAGCCATAGCCGTAGCCATCGCAGCCATAGCCATAGCCATAGCCGCATCCATAGCAGCAACAGTCACAGACATAGCAGCCATAGCAGTAATAGCCATAGCCGTAGCAGCCACAGGCATAGCTATACCAGCCATAGACATAGCAGCCATAGCCATAGCCATAGCAGCCATTGTCATAGCCATAGCCATAGTCACAGCAGCCAATGCCATAGCCTTAGCAGTTATAGCCATAGCCGTAGCAGCCATACGCATAGCTATACCAGCCATAGACGTAGCAGCCATAGCCATAGCCATAGGAGCCATAGCTATATCCATAGCAGCAATAGCCACAGCCGTAGCAGCCGTGGGCATAGCCATAGGAGCCATTGCCATGGCCATAGCAGCCATAGCCATATGTATAGGTACCATAGCCGTAGCAGCCATAGCCATAGCCATAACAGCCAGAGCCAAAGGCATAGCAGCCATAGCCGTAGCTATAGCAGCTATAGGCATATCTAAAGGAGTCATAGCCATATCCATAGCAGCCGTAACCATAGCCATAGCAGCCATAGGCATACCTATACCAGCCATAGACATAGCAGCCATAGCCATAGCAATAGCACGCATAGCGATAACCATAGCAGCCGCAGCCATAGCCATAGCAACCATAGCCACAACCATAGCAGCCATAGCCATAGCCATAGCAGTCATCGGCATAGCCATAGCCATAGCAGTCATAGCCATAGCCATATCAGCCATAGCCATAGCTATAGCAGCCATAGCCGAAGCAGCCATTGCCATACCCATAGCCATAGCCATAGCAGCAATATCAATAGCCATAGCAGCCATAGACATAGCCATAGCCACATTAGCCGATGCCACAGCCATAGCAGTTATAGCCATAGCCATAGCAGCCATAGGCATACCTATACCAGCCATAGACATAGCAGCCATAGCCATAGCAATAGCACGCATAGCGATAACCATAGCAGCCGCAGCCATAGCCATAGCAGCCATAGCCACAACCATAGCAGCCATAGCCATAGCCATAGCAGTCATCGGCATAGCCATAGCCATAGCAGTCATAGCCATAGCCATATCACCCATAGCCATAGCTATAGCAGCCATAGCCGAAGCAGCCATAGCCATAGCCATAGCAGCCATAGCCGTAGCCATAGCAGCCATAGCCATAGCCATAGCAGCCGTAGCCATAACCATAGCAGCCATAGCCATATCCATTGGAGCCATAGCCATATCCATAGCCATATCAGCCATAGCCATAGCTATAGCAGCCATAGCCGAAGCAGCCATAGCCATAGCCATAGCAGCCATAGCCATAGCTATAGTAGCCATAGCCATAGCAGCCATAGCCATAGCCATATCAGCCATAGCCATAGCCATAGCCATTGCAGCAATAGCCATAGCTATAGCAGACATAGTCATATCAATAGCAGCAATAGCCGTAGCCATCGCAGCCATAGCCATAGCCATAGCCATAGCCATAGCCATAGCAGCCATAGCCGTAGCCATCGCAGCCATAGTCATAGCCATAGCCATAGCCATAGCAGCAATCGCAATAGCCATACAGCCATAGCAGCCATAGCCATAGCCATACCAGCCATAGCCATAGCCATAGCAGCCATAGCCATAGCCATAGCAGCCATAGCCGTAGCCATCGCAGGCATAGCCGTAGGCATAGCAGCCATAGCCATAGCCATAGCAGCCGTAGCCATAGCAGCCATAGCCATAGCCATACGAGCCATAGCCAATGGCATAGCCACAGCAGCCGTAGCCATAGCCACAGCCTTGACAGCCATAGCAACAGCCATAGCCATAGCAGCCATAGCTATATCCATAGCAGCCATAGCCATAGCCATAGCCATAGCAGCCATAGACATAGCCATAGCCACAGTAGCCAATGCCATAGCCATAGCAGTTATAGCCATAGCCGTAGCAGCCATAGGCATAGCTATACCAGCCATAGACATAGCAGACATAGCCATAGCCATAGCAGCCATTGTCATAGCCATAGCCATAGCCACAGCAGCCAATGCCATAGCCATAGCAGTTATAGCCATAGCCGTAGCAGCCATAGGCTTATCTATACCATAGACATAGCAGCCATTGCCATAGCCATAGCAGCCATTGCCATAGCCATAGCCACAGCCAGAGCAGCAATAGCCATACCCATAGCCATAGCCATAATAGCAATAGTCATAGCAAGAGCAGCCATAGCAGCCACAGCCAAAGCCTTAGCAGCCATAGCAATAGCCATAGCAGTAGCCATAGCAGCAATAGCCATAGGCATAGCAGCCATAGCAGCCATAGCCATAACCATAGCAGCCATGGTCATAGCAGCCATAGCCATAGCCGTAGCAGCCGTAGCCATAGCAGCCATAGCCATAGCCATACGAGCCATAGCCAATGGGATAGCCACAGCAGCCGTAGCCATAGCCACAGCCGTAACAGCCATAGCAACAGCCATAGCCATAGCAGCCATAGCTATATCCATAGCAGCCATAGCCATAGCCATAGCTGCTTTAGCCATAGCCAAAGCATCCATAGCCATAGTCATAGCTGCCATAGCCATAGACATAGCAGCTTCAGCCATAGCCAAAGCAGCCATAGCCATTGCCATAGCATCCATAGCCATAGCCATAGCAGCAATAGCCATAGCCATAGCTGACATAGCCATAGCCATAGCAGCTTTAGCCATAGCCAAAGCATCCATAGCCATAGTCATAGAAGGCATAGCCATAGCCATATCAGCTTCAGCCATAGCCAAAGCAGCCAGAGCCATTTCCATAGCATCCATAGCCACAGCCATAGCAGCCATAGCCATAGCCATAGCAGCCATCGCCATAGCCATAGGCAAAGCATCCATAGCCATAGTCATAGCAGGCATTGCCATAGCCATAGCAGCCTCAGCCATAGCCAAAGCAGCCATAGCCATTGCCATAGCATCCATAGCCACAGCCATAGCAGCCATAGCCGTAGCCATCGCAAGCATAGCCATAGCCATAGCCATAGCCATAGCAGCAATAGCAATAGCCATAGCCATAGCCATAGCAGTAATAGTCATAGCCAGGGCAGCCATAGCAGCCATAGTCATAGCCATAGCAGCCATAGCCATAGCAATAGCACGCATAGCGATAACCATAGCAGCCGCAGCCATAGCCATAGCAGCCGTAGCCATAGCCATAGCATCCATAGCCATAGCCATAGCAGCCATAGCCATAGCCATAGCAGCCATAGCCGTACCCATCGCAGGCATAGCCATAGCCATAGCCATAGCCATAGCAGCAACAGCAATAGCCATAGCAGCCATAGACGTAGCCATAGCCATAGCAGTTATAGCCATAGCCGCAGCAGCCATAGGCATAGCTACACCAGCCATAGACATAGCAGCCATAGCCATAGCCATAGCAGCCATTGCCATAGCCATAGCAGCCATTGTCATAGCCATAGCCACAGCCATAGCAGCAATTGCCATACCCATAGCCATAGCCATAATAGCAAAAGTCATAGCCAGAGCAGCTATAGCAGCCATAGCCAAAGCCTTAGCAGCCATAGCAATAGCCATAGCAGTAGCCATAGCAGCAATAGCCATAGGCATAGCAGCCATAGCAGCCATAGCCATAACCATAGCAGCCATGGTCATAGCAGCCATAGCCATAGCCATAGCAGCCGTAGCCATAGCAGCCATAGCCATAGCCATACGAGCCATAGCCAATGGGATAGCCACAGCAGCCGTAGCCATAGCCACAGCCGTAACAGCCATAGCAACAGCCATAGCCATAGCAGCCATAGCTATATCCATAGCAGCCATAGCCACAGCCATAGCAGCCATAGTCATAGCAGCCATAGCCATAGCCATAGCAGCCATAGCCGTAGCCATCGCAGGCATAGCCATAGCCATAGCCATAGCAGCAATAGCAATAGCCATAGCCATAGCCATAGCAGTAATAGTCATAGCCGGAGGAGCCATAGCAGCCACAGGCATAGCCATTGCAGCCATAGCCATAGCCTTAGCATTAGCAGCCATAGCCATAGCCACAGCAGCCATAGCCATAGCAGCCATAGCCATAGGCATAGCTGCCATAGCAGCCATAGCCATAGCCATAGCATCCATAGCCATAGCCATAGCAGTCATAGCCATAGCAGCCATAGCCATAGCCATAGCAGCCATAGCCGTAGCCATCGCAGGCATAGCCATAGCCATAGCCATAGCCATAGCAGCAATAGCAATAGCCATAGCCATAGCCATAGCCATAGCAGTAATAGTCATAGCCAGAGGAGCCATAGCAGGCATAGCCATAGCCATTGCAGCCATAGCCATAGCCATAGCATTAGCAGCCATAGCCATAGCCATAGCAGCCATAGCCATAGCAGCCATAGCCATAGGCATAGCAGCCACAGCAGCCATAGCCATAGCCATAGCAGCCATAGCCATAGGCATAGCAGCCATAGCAGCCATAGCCATAGCCATAGCAGCCATAGCCGTAGCCATCGCAGGCATAGCCATAGCCATAGCCATAGCCATAGCAGCAATAGCAATAGCCATAGGCATAGCCATAGCAGTAATAGTCATAGCCAGAGGAGCCATAGCAGCCATAGCCATAGCCATTGCAGCCATAGCCATAGCCATAGCATTAGCAGCCATAGCCATAGCCATAGCAGCCATAGCCATAGCAGCCATAGCCATAGGCATAGCAGCCACAGCAGCCATAGCCATAGCCATAGCAGCCATAGCCATAGGCATAGCAGCCATAGCAGCCATAGCCATAGCCATAGCAGCCATAGCCATAGCCATAACAGCCATAGCCAAAGGCATAGCAGCCATAGCCGTAGCTATAGCAGCTATAGGCATATCTAAAGGAGTCATAGCCATATCCATAGCAGCCATAACCATAGCCATAGCAGCCATAGCCATGGCCATAGCAGCCATTGCCATGGCAATAGCAGCCATAGCCATATGTATAGGTACCATAGCCATAGCAGCCATAGCGATAGCCACAGCAGCCATAGCCGTAGCCATCGCAGCCATAGCCATAGCCATAGCCGCATCCATAGCAGCAACAGTCACAGACATAGCAGCCATAGCAGCCATAGCCATAGCCATAGCAGCCATAGTCATAGCCATAGCACGCATAGCGACAGCCATAGCAGCCGTAGCCATAGCCATAGCAGCCATAGCCATAGCCATATCAGCCAAAGCCATACCCAAAGCATCCGTAGCCATAGCCATAGCAGCTATCGCCATAGCCATATCAGCCATAGCCATAGCTACAGCAGCCATAGCCAAAGCAGACATAACCATAGCCATAGCAGCCATAGCCATAGCCATAGACATATCAGCCATACCTATATCCATACCAGCCATAGCCATAGCCAAAGCCATAGCAGCCATAGACATAGCCATAGCCACATTAGCCGATGCCATAGCCATAGCAGTTATAGCCATAGCCGTAGCAGCCACAGGCATAGCTATACCAGCCATAGACATAGCAGCCATAGCCATAGCCATAGCAGCCATTGTCATAGCCATAGCCATAGTCACAGCAGCCAATGCCATAGCCTTAGCAGTTATAGCCATAGCCGTAGCAGCCATACGCATAGCTATACCAGCCATAGACGTAGCAGCCATAGCCATAGCCATAGGAGCCATAGCTATATCCATAGCAGCAATAGCCACAGCCGTAGCAGCCATGGGCATAGCCATAGGAGCCATTGCCATGGCCATAGCAGCCATAGCCATATGTATAGGTACCATAGCCGTAGCAGCCATAGCCATAGCCATAACAGCCAGAGCCAAAGGCATAGCAGCCATAGCCGTAGCTATAGCAGCTATAGGCATATCTAAAGGAGTCATAGCCATATCCATAGCAGCCGTAACCATAGCCATAGCAGCCATAGGCATACCTATACCAGCCATAGACATAGCAGCCATAGCCATAGCAATAGCACGCATAGCGATAACCATAGCAGTCGCAGCCATAGCCATAGCAACCATAGCCACAACCATAGCAGCCATAGCCATAGCCATAGCAGTCATCGGCATAGCCATAGCCATAGCAGTCATAGCCATAGCCATATCAGCCATAGCCATAGCTATAGCAGCCATAGCCGAAGCAGCCATTGCCATACCCATAGCCATAGCCATAGCAGCAATATCAATAGCCATAGCAGCCATAGACATAGCCATAGCCACATTAGCCGATGCCACAGCCATAGCAGTTATAGCCATAGCCATAGCAGCCATAGGCATACCTATACCAGCCATAGACATAGCAGCCATAGCCATAGCAATAGCACGCATAGCGATAACCATAGCAGCCGCAGCCATAGCCATAGCAGCCATAGCCACAACCATAGCAGCCATAGCCATAGCCATAGCAGTCATCGGCATAGCCATAGCCACAGCAGTCATAGCCATAGCCATATCACCCATAGCCATAGCTATAGCAGCCATAGCCGAAGCAGCCATAGCCATAGCCATAGCAACCATAGCCACAACCATAGCAGCCATAGCCATAGCCATAGCAGCCATAGCCGTAGCCATAGCAGCCATAGCCATATGTATAGGTACCATAGCCATAGCAGCCATAGCGATAGCCACAGCAGCCATAGCCGTAGCCATCGCAGCCATAGCCATAGCCATTGCAGCCATAGCCATAGCCATAGCATTAGCAGCCATAGCCATAGCCATAGCAGCCATGGCCATTGCCATAGCATCCATAGCCATAACTATAGCAGCGGTAGCCACAGCCATAGCAGTCATAGGAAAAGCCATAGCCATAGCAGTCATAGCCTTAGCCATATCAGCCATAGCCATAGCTATAGCAGCCATAGCCAAAGCAGCCATAGCCATAGCCATAGCAGCCATAGCCGTAGCCATAGCAGCCATAGCCATAGCCATAGCAGACGTAGCCATAACCATAGCAGCCATAGCCATATGCATTGGAGCCATAGCCATAGCCATAGCACTAGCAGCCATAGCCATAGCTATAGCAGCCATTGCTATAGCTGTCATAGGCATAGCCATAGCAGCCGTAGCCATAGCAGCCATAGCCATAGCCATACGAGCCATAGCCAATAGCATAGCCACAGCAGCCGTAGCCATAGCCAGAGCCATAACAGCCATAGCAACAGCCATAGCCATAGCAGCCATAGCTATATCCATAGCAGCCATAGCCATAGCCACAGCCATAGCAGCCATAGTCATAGACATAGCCACAGTTGCCAATGCCATAGCCATAGCAGTTATAGGCATAGCCGTAGCAGCCATAGGCATATCTATACCATAGATATAGCAGCCATTGCCATAGCCATAGCAGCCATTGGCATAGCCATAGCCACAGCCATAGCAGCAATAGACATAGCAGCTATAGCCATAGCCATATCAGCCATAGCCATAGCTATAGCAGCCATAGCCAAAGCAGACATAGCCATAGCCATAGCAGCCATAGCCGTAGCCATAGCAGCCATAGCCATAGCCATAGCAGCCGTAGCCATAGCAGCCACTGCCATAGCCATACGAGCCATAGCCAATGGCGTAGCCACAGCAGTCGTAGCCATAGCCACAGCCGTAACAGCCATAGCAACAGCCATAGCCATAGCAGCCATAGCTATATCCATAGCAGCCATGGCCATAGCCATATCCATAGCAGCCATAGACATAGACATAGCCACAGTAGCCAATGCCATAGCCATAGCAATTATAGCCATAGGCGTAGCAGCCATAGGCATATCTATACCATAGACATAGCAGCCATTGCCATCGCCATAGCAGCCATTGTCATAGCCATAGCCACAGCCATAGCAGCAATAGCCATAGCCATATCCATAGCCATAGCAGCAATAGTCATAGCCATATCCATAGCAGCCATAACCATAGCCATAGCAGCCATAGCCATGGCCATAGCAGCCATTGCCATGGCCATAGCAGCCATAGCCATATGTATAGGTACCATTGCCATAGCAGCCATAGCGATAGCCACAGCAGCCATAGCCGTAGCCATCGCAGCCATAGCCATAGCCATAGCCTTAGCAGCAACAGCCACAGCCATAGCAGCCATAGCAGCCATAGCCATAGCCATAGCAGCCATAGTCATAGCCATAGCACGCATAGCGACAGCCATAGCAGCCGTAGCCGTAGCCATAGCAGCCATAGCCATAGCAATAGCACGCATAGCGATAACCATAGCAGCCGCAGCCATAGCCATAGCAGCTGTAGCCATAGCCATATCAGCCATAGCCATAGCTATAGCAGCCATAGCCAAAGCAGCCATAGGCACAGCCACAGCAGCCATAGCCATAGCCACAGCCATAGCAGCCATAGCCACAGCCATAGAGATAGCAGCCATAGCTATATCCATAGCAGCCATAGCCATAGCCATAACCATAGAAGCCATAGACGTAGCCATAGGCACATTAGCCGATGCCATAGCCATAGCAGTTATAGCCATAGCCGCAGCAGCCATAGGCATGGCTATACCAGCCATAGACATAGCAGCCATAGCCATAGCCATAGGAGCCATTGTCATAGGCATAGCCATAGCCACAGCAGCCAATGCCATAGCCATAGCAGTTATAGCCATAGCCGTAGCAGCCATAGCCATAGCCATAGTAGCCATAGCCGTAGCCATAGCAGCCATAGCCATAGCCATAGCAGCCGTAGCCATAGCAGCCACAGCCATAGCCATACGAGCCATAGCCAATTGCGTAGCCACAGCAGCCGTAGCCATAGCCACAGCCGTAACAGCCATAGCAACAGCCATAGCCATAGCAGCCATAGCTATATCCATAGCAGCCATAGCCATAGCCATATCCATAGCAGCCATAGACATAGACGTAGCCACAGTAGCCAATGCCATAGCCATAGCAATTATAGCCATAGCCGTAGCAGCCATAGGCATATCTATACCATAGACATAGCAGCCATTGCCATAGCCATAGCAGCCATTGTCATAGCCATAGCCACAGCCATAGCAGCAATAGCCATAGCCATAGCCATAGCCATAGCAGCAATAGTCATAGCCATATCCATAGCAGCCATAACTATAGCCATAGCAGCTTTAGCCATCGCCAAAGCAGCCATAGCCATTCCCATAGCATCCATAGCCATAGCCATAGCAGCCATAGCCGTAGCCATAGCAGCCATAGCCATAGCCATAGCAGCCGTAGCCATAACCATAGCAGCCATAGCCATATCCATTGGAGCCATAGCCATATCCATAGCATTAGCAACCATAGCCATAGCTATAGCAGCCACTGCCATAGCTGCCATAGCTGCCATAGGCATAGCCATAGCAGCCGTAGCCATAGCAGCCATAGCCATAGCCATATCAGCCATAGCCATAGCCATAGCCATAGCAGCCGTAACCATAGCCATAGCAGCAATAGCCACAACCATAGCAGCCATAGCCATAGCCATAGCAGTCATCGGCATAGCCATAGCCATAGCAGTCATAGCCATAGCCATATCAGCCATAGCCATAGCTATAGCAGCCATAGTCGAATCAGCCATAGCCATAGCCATAGCAGCCATACCCGTAGCCATAGCTGCCATAGCCATAGCCATAGCAGCCGTAGCCATAACCATAGCAGCCATAGCCATATCCATTGGAGCCATAGCCATATCCATAGCATTAGCAGCCATAGCCATAGCTATAGCAGCCACTGCCATAGCTGCCATATGCATAGCCATAGCAGCCGTAGCCATAGCAGCCATAGCCATAGCCATATCAGCCATAGCCATAGCCATAGCCATAGCAGCAATGGCCATAGCCATAGCAGACATAGCCACAGCCATAGCAGCTTTAGCCAAAGCCAAAGCATCCATAGCCATAGTCATAGCAGCCATAGCCATAGCCATAGCAGCTTTAGCCATAGCCAAAGCAGCCATAGCCATTCCCACAGCATCCATAGCCATAGCCATAGTAGCCATAGCCGTAGCCATAGCAGCCATAGCCATAGCCATAGCAGCCGTAGCCATAACCATAGCAGCCATAGCCATATCCATTGGAGCCATAGCCATATCCATAGCATTAGCAACCATAGCCATAGCTATAGCAGCCACTGCCATAGCTGCCATAGCTGCCATAGGCATAGCCATAGCAGCCGCAGCCATAGCAGCCATAGCAGCCATAGCCATATCAGCCATAGCCATAGCCATAGCCATAGCAGCCGTAACCATAGCCATAGCAGCCATAGCCACAACCATAGCAGCCATAGCCATAGCCATAGCAGTCATCGGCATAGCCATAGCCATAGCAGTCATAGCCATAGCCATATCAGCCATAGCCATAGCTATAGCAGCCATAGTCGAAGCAGCCATAGCCATAGCCATAGCAGCCATAGCCGTAGCCATAGCTGCCATAGCCATAGCCATAGCAGCCGTAGCCATAACCATAGCAGCCATAGCCATATCCATTGGAGCCATAGCCATATCCATAGCATTAGCAGCCATAGCCATAGCTATAGCAGCCACTGCCATAGCTGCCATAGGCATAGCCATAGCAGCCGTAGCCATAGCAGCCATAGCCATAGCCATAGCAGCCATAGCCATAGCCACAGCCATAGCAGACATAGCCATAGCCAAAGCAGCCATAGTCATAGCAATAGCAGCCATAGCCATAGCTATAGTAGCCATAGCCATAGCAGCCATAGCCATAGCCATAGCAGCCATCGCCATAGCCATAGGCAAAGCATCCATAGCCATAGTCATAGCAGGCATAGCCATAGCCATAGCAGCCTCAGCCATAGCCAAAGCAGCCATAGCCATTGCCATAGCATCCATAGCCACAGCCATAGCAGCCATAGCCGTAGCCATCGCAAGCATAGCCATAGCCATAGCCATAGCCATAGCAGCAATAGCAATAGCCATAGCCATAGCCATAGTAGTAATAGTCATAGCCAGGGCAGCCATAGCAGCCATAGTCATAGCCATAGCAGCCATAGCCATAGCAATAGCACGCATAGCGATAACCATAGCAGCCGCAGCCATAGCCATAGCAGCCGTAGCCATAGCCATAGCATCCATAGCCATAGCCATAGCAGCCATAGCCATAGCCATAGCAGTCATAGCCGTACCCATCGCAGGCATAGCCATAGCCATAGCCATAGCCATAGCGGCAATAGCAATAGCCATAGCCATAGCCATAGCAGTAATAGTCATAGCCATAGCACGCATAGCGGCAGACATAGCAGCCGTAGCCATAGCCATAGCAGCCATAGCCATAGCCATATCAGCCATAGCCATAGCCAAAGTACCAATAGCCATAGCCATAGCAGCTATAGCCATAGCCATATCAGCCATAGCCATAGCTATAGCAGCCATAACCAAAGCAGCCATAGCCATAGCCATAGCAGCCATAGCCGTAGGCATAGCAGCCATAGCCATAGCCATAGCAGCCGTAGCCATAGCAGCCATAGCCATAGCCATACGAGCCATAGCCAATGGCATAGCCACAGCAGCCGTAGCCATAGCCACAGCCTTGACAGCCATAGCAACAGCCATAGCCATAGCAGCCATAGCTATATCCATAGCAGCCATAGCCATAGCCATAGCCATAGCAGCCATAGACATAGCCATAGCCACAGTAGCCAATGCCATAGCCATAGCAGTTATAGCCATAGCCGTAGCAGCCATAGGCATAGCTATACCAGCCATAGACATAGCAGACATAGCCATAGCCATAGCAGCCATTGTCATAGCCATAGCCATAGCCACAGCAGCCAATGCCATAGCCATAGCAGTTATAGCCATAGCCGTAGCAGCCATAGGCATATCTATACCGTAGACATAGCAGCCATTGCCATAGCCATAGCAGCCATTGCCATAGCCATAGCCAAAGCAGCAATAGCCATAGCCATAGCAGACATAGCCACAGCCATAGCTGCTTTAGTCATAGCCAAAGCATCCATAGCCATAGTCATAGCAGCCATAGCCATAGACATAGCAGTTTAGCCATAGCCAAAGCAGCCATAGCCATTGCCATAGCATCCATAGCCATAGCCATAGCAGCAATAGCCATAGCCATAGCTGACATAGCCATAGCCATAGCAGCTTTAGCCACAGCCATAGCAGCCATAGCCATAGATATAGCAGCCATCGCCATAGCCATAGGCAAAGCATCCATAGCCATAGTCATAGCACGCATAGCGACAGCCATAGCAGCCGTAGCCATTGCCATAGCAGCCGTAGCCATAGCCATATCAGCCATAGCCATAGCCAAAGCATCCATAGCCATAGCCATAGCAGCCATAGCCATAGCAATAGCACGCATAGCCATAGCCATAGCAGCCGCAGCCATAGCCATAGCAGCCATAGCCATAGCTATAGCAGCCATAGCCAAAACAGCCATAGCCATAGCCATAGCAGCCATAGCCATAGCCATAGCAGCCATAGCCATAGCCATAGCACGCATAGCCATAGCAGCCGCAGCCGCAGCCATAGCCATAGCAGCCGTAGCCATAGCCATAGCAGCCATAGCCATAGCCATAGCAGCCATAGCCGTAGCCATCGCAGGCATAGCCATAGCCATAGCCATAGCCATAGCACCAATAGCAATAGCCATAGCAGCCATAGCAGCCATAGCCATAGCCATAGCAGCCGTAGCCATAACCATAGCAGCCATAGCCATATCCATTGGAGCCATAGCCATATCCATAGCATTAGCAGCCATAACCATAGCTACAGCAGCCATTGCCATAGCTGCCATAGGCATAGCCATAGCAGCCGTAGCCATAGCAGCCATAGCCATAGCCATAGCACGCATAGCCATAGCCATAGCAGCCGCAGCCATAGCCATAGCAGCCGTAGCCATAGCCATAGCAGCCATAGCCATAGCCATAGCAGCCATAGCCGTAGCCATCGCAGGCATAGCCATAGCCATAGCCATAGCCATAGCACCAATAGCAATAGCCATAGCAGCCATAGCAGCCATAGCCATAGCCATAGCAGCCGTAGCCATAACCATAGCAGCCATAGCCATATCCATTGGAGCCATAGCCATATCCATAGCATTAGCAGCCATAACCATAGCTATAGCAGCCATAGCCAAAGCAGCCATAGCCATAGCCACAGCAGCCATAGATATAGCAGTCATTGCCATAGCTGTAGCAGTAATAGTCATAGCCATAGCAGATTTAGATATAGCCAAAGCATCCATAGCCATAGCCATAGGAGCCATCGCCTTATCCATAGGAGCCATAGCCATAGCCATAGCAGCCATAGCCGTAGCCATAACAGCCATAGCCATAACCATAGCAGTAGGCATAGCAGCAATAGCCATATCCATAGCAGCCATAGCAGCCATAGTCATAGCCATAGCAGCCATAGCCATAGCAATAGCACGCATAGCGACAGCCATAGCAGCCGTAGCCATTGCCATAGCAGCCATAGCCATAGCCATAGCAGCCGTAACCATAGCCATAGCAGCAATAGCCACAACCATAGCAGCCATAGCCATAGCCATAGCAGTCATCGGCATAGCCATAGCCATAGCAGTCATAGCCATAGCCATATCAGCCATAGCCATAGCTATAGCAGCCATAGTCGAAGCAGCCATAGCCATAGCCATAGCAGCCATACCCGTAGCCATAGCTGCCATAGCCATAGCCATAGCAGCCGTAGCCGTAGGCATAGCAGCCATAGCCATAGCCATAGCAGCCGTAGCCATAGCAGCCATAGCCATAGCCATAGCAGCCATAGCCATAGCCATAACAGCCATAGCCAAAGGCATAGCAGCCATAGCCGTAGCTATAGCAGCTATAGGCATATCTAAAGGAGTCATAGCCATATCCATAGCAGCCATAACCATAGCCATAGCAGCCATAGCCATGGCCATAGCAGCCATTGCCATGGCAATAGCAGCCATAGCCATATGTATAGGTACCATAGCCATAGCAGACATAGCCATAGCCATAGCAGCCATTGTCATAGCCATAGCCATAGCCACAGCAGCCAATGCCATAGCCATAGCAGTTATAGCCATAGCCGTAGCAGCCATAGGCATATCTATACCGTAGACATAGCAGCCATTGCCATAGCCATAGCAGCCATTGCCATAGCCATAGCCAAAGCAGCAATAGCCATAGCCATAGCAGACATAGCCACAGCCATAGCTGCTTTAGCCATAGCCAAAGCATCCATAGCCATAGTCATAGCAGCCATAGCCATAGACATAGCAGTTTAGCCATAGCCAAAGCAGCCATAGCCATTGCCATAGCATCCATAGCCATAGCCATAGCAGCAATAGCCATAGCCATAGCTGACATAGCCATAGCCATAGCAGCTTTAGCCACAGCCATAGCAGCCATAGCCATAGACATAGCAGCCATCGCCATAGCCATAGGCAAAGCATCCATAGCCATAGTCATAGCACGCATAGCGACAGCCATAGCAGCCGTAGCCATTGCCATAGCAGCCGTAGCCATAGCCATATCAGCCATAGCCATAGCCAAAGCATCCATAGCCATAGCCATAGGAGCCATCGCCATATCCATAGGAGCCATAGCCATAGCCATAGCAGCCATAGCCGTAGCCATAGTAGCCATAGCCATAGCCACAGCAGTAGCCATAGCAGCAATAGCCATAGCCATAGCAGCCATAGCAGCCATAGTCCTAGCCATAGCAGCCATAGCCATAGCAATAGCACGCATAGCGATAACCTTAGCCGCCGCAGCCATAGCCATAGCAGCCGTTGCCATAGCCATAGCATCCATAGCCATAGCCATAGCAGCCATAGCCATAGCAATAGCACGCATAGCCATAGCCATAGCAGCCGCAGCCATAGCCATAGCAGCCATAGCCATAGCTATAGCAGCCATAGCCAAAACAGCCATAGCCATAGCCATAGCAGCCATAGCCATAGCCATAGCAGCCATAGCCATAGCCATAGCACGCATAGCCATAGCCATAGCAGCCGCAGCCATAGCCATAGCAGCCGTAGCCATAGCCATAGCAGCCATAGCCATAGCCATAGCAGCCATAGCCGTAGCCATCGCAGGCATAGCCATA
This sequence comes from Calliopsis andreniformis, assembly GCF_051401765.1. NCBI lineage: Eukaryota > Metazoa > Arthropoda > Insecta > Hymenoptera > Andrenidae > Calliopsis > Calliopsis andreniformis. The sequence continues at coordinate 336,636 of NW_027480672.1, forward strand.
GCCATAGCCATAGCCATAGCACCAATAGCAATAGCCATAGCAGCCATAGCAGCCATAGCCATAGCCATAGCAGCCGTAGCCATAACCATAGCAGCCATAGCCATATCCATTGGAGCCATAGCCATATCCATAGCATTAGCAGCCATAACCATAGCTACAGCAGCCATTGCCATAGCTGCCATAGGCATAGCCATAGCAGCCGTAGCCATAGCAGCCATAGCCATAGCCATAGCACGCATAGCCATAGCCATAGCAGCCGCAGCCATAGCCATAGCAGCCGTAGCCATAGCCATAGCAGCCATAGCCATAGCCATAGCAGCCATAGCCGTAGCCATCGCAGGCATAGCCATAGCCATAGCCATAGCCATAGCCCCAATAGCAATAGCCATAGCAGCCATAGCAGCCATAGCCATAGCCATAGCAGCCGTAGCCATAACCATAGCAGCCATAGCCATATCCATTGGAGCCATAGCCATATCCATAGCATTAGCAGCCATAACCATAGCTACAGCAGCCATTGCCATAGCTGCCATAGGCATAGCCATAGCAGCCGTAGCCATAGCAGCCATAGCCATAGCCATACGAGCCATAGCCAATGCCACAGCCACAGCAGCCGTAGCCATAGCCACAGCCATAACAGCCATAGCAACAGCCATAGCCACATCAGCCTTAGCTATATCCATAGCAGCCAAAGCCATAGCCATAGCCATAGCAGACATAGACATAGCCATAGCCACAGTAGCCAATGCCATAGCCATAGCAGTAGCCATAGCAGCAATAGCCATAGCCATAGCAGCCATAGCAGCAATAGCCATAGCCATAGCAGCCATAGCAGCCATAGTCATAGCCATAGCAGCCGTAGCCATAGCAATAGCACGCATAGCGATAACCTTAGCAGCCGCAGCCATAGCCACAGCAGCCGTTGCCATAGCCATAGCATCCATAGCCATAGCCATAGCAGCCATAGCCATAGCCATAGCAGCCATAGCCGTAGCCATCGCAGGCATAGCCATAGCCATTGCCATAGCCATAGCAGCAATAGCAATAGCCATAGCAGCCATAGCAGCCATAGCCATAGCCATAGCAGCCATAGCCGTAGCCATAACAGCCATAGCCATAGCCATAGCCGTAGCCAAAGCATTAGCAGCCATAGCCATAGCTATAGCAGCCATTGCTATAGCAGCCATAGGCATAGTCATTGCAGCCATAGCCATAGCCATACGAGCCATAGCCAATGCCATAGCCACAGCAGCCATAGCCATAGCCACAGCCATAGCAGCCATAGCCACAGCCATAGACATAGCAGCCATAGCCATAGCCATCGCCATAGCAGCCATAGCCGTACACATCGCAGGCATAGCCATAGCAATAGCCATAGCCATAGCAGCAATAGCAATAGCCATAGAAGCCATAGCAGACATAGCCATAGCCTTAGCAGCCATATCCATAGCCATAGCACGCATAGCGACAGCCATAGCAGCCGTAGCCATTGCCATAGCAGCCATAGCCATAGCCATAGCAGCCATAGCCATAGCCATAGCAGCCATAGCCATAGCAATAGCACGCATAGCCAAAGCCGTAGCAGACGCAGCCATAGCGATAGCAGCCGTAGCCATAGCCATAGAAGCCATAGCCTAGCCATAGCAGCCATAGCCGTAGCCATCGCAGGCATAGCCATAGCCATAGCCATAGCCATAGCAGCAATAGCAATAGCCATAGCAGCCATAGCAGCCATAGCCATAGCCATAGCAGCCAAAGCGATAACCACAGCAGCCATAGCCGTAGCCATCGCAGCCAGAGCCATAGCCATAGCCTTAGCAGCAACAGCCACAGCCATAGCAGCCATACCAGCCATAATCATAGCCATAGCAGCCATAGTCATAGCCATAGCACGCATAGCGACAGCCATAGCAGCCGTAGCCATAGCCATAGCAGCCATAGCCATAGCAATAGCACGCATAGCGATAACCATAGCAGCCGCAGCCATAGCCATAGTAGCCGTAGCCATAGCCATATCAGCCATAGCCATAGCCATAGCAGCCATAGCCATAGCCATAGCAGCCATAGCCGTACCTATCGCAGGCATAGCCATAGCCATAGCCATAGCCATAGCAGCAATAGCAATAGCCATAGCAGCCATAGCAGACATAGCCATAACCTTAGCAGCCATAGCCATAGCCATAGCACGCATAGCGGCAGCCATAGCAGCCGTAGCCATTGCCAAAGCAGCCATAGCCATAGCCATATCAGCCATAGGCATAGCCAAAGCATCCATAGCCATAGCCATAGCAGCTATAGCCATAGCCATATCAGCCATAGCCATAGCTATAGCAGCCATAGCCAAAGCAGCCATAGCCATAGCCATAGCAGCCATAGCCATAGACATAGCAGCCATAGCCATAGCAATAGCACGCATAGCCATAGTCATAGCAGCCGCAGCCATAGCCATAGCAGCCGTAGCCATAGCCATAGCAGCCTTAGCCATAGCCATACGAGCCATAGCCAATGGCGTAGCCACAGCAGCCGTAGCCATAGCCACAGCCGTAACAGCCATAGCAACAGCCATAGCCATAGCAGCCACAGCTATATCCATAGCAGCCATAGCCATAGCCATAGCCACAGCAGCCATAGACATAGACATAGCAGCCATAGCCATAGCCATTGCAGCCATAGCCATAGCCATAGCATTAGCAGCCATAGCCATAGCCATAGCAGCCATGGCCATTGCCATAGCATCCATAGCCATAACTATAGCAGCGGTAGCCATAGCCATAGCAGTCATAGGAATAGCCATAGCCATAGCAGTCATAGCCTTAGCCATATCAGCCATAGCCATAGCTATAGCAGCCATAGCCAAAGCAGCCATAGCCATAGCCATAGCAGCCATAGCCGTAGCCATAGCAGCCATAGCCATAGCCATAGCAGCCGTAGCCATAACCATAGCAGCCATAGCCATAGCTATAGCAGCCATAGCCAAAGCTGCCATAGCCATAGCCATAGCAGCCATAGCCGTAGCCATAGCAGCCATAGCCATAGCCATAGCAGCCGTAGCCATAACCATAGCAGCCATAGCCATATGCATTGGAGCCATAGCCATAGCCATAGCACTAGCAGCCATAGCCATAGCTATAGCAGCCATTGCTATAGCTGTCATAGGCATAGCCATAGCAGCCGTAGCCATAGCAGCCATAGCCATAGCCATACGAGCCATAGCCAATGGCATAGCCACAGCAGCCGTAGCCATAGCCACAGCCATAACAGCCATAGCAACAGCCATAGCCATAGCAGCCATAGCTATATCCATAGCAGCCATAGCCATAGCCACAGCCATAGCAGCCATAGTCATAGACATAGCCACAGTTGCCAATGCCATAGCCATAGCAGTTATAGGCATAGCCGTAGCAGCCATAGGCATATCTATACCATAGATATAGCAGCCATTGCCATAGCCATAGCAGCCATTGGCATAGCCATAGCCACAGCCATAGCAGCAATAGACATAGCAGCTATAGCCATAGCCATATCAGCCATAGCCATAGCTATAGCAGCCACAGCCAAAGCAGACATAGCCATAGCCATAGCAGCCATAGCCGTAGCCATAGCAGCCATAGCTATATCCATAGCAGCCATAGCCATAGCCATATCCATAGCAGCCATAGACATAGATATAGCCACAGTAGCCAATGCCATAGCCATAGCAATTATAGCCATAGGCGTAGCAGCCAAAGGCATATCTATACCATAGACATAGCAGCCATTGCCATAGCCATAGCAGCCATTGTCATAGCCATAGCCACAGCCATAGCAGCAATAGCCATAGCCATATCCATAGCCATAGCAGCAATAGTCATAGCCATATCCATAGCAGCCATAACCATAGCCATAGCAGCCATAGCCATGGCCATAGCAGCCATTGCCATGGCCATAGCAGCCATAGCCATATGTATAGGTACCATTGCCATAGCAGCCATAGCGATAGCCACAGCAGCCATAGCCGTAGCCATCGCAGCCATAGCCATAGCCATAGCCTTAGCAGCAACAGCCACAGCCATAGCAGCCATAGCAGCCATAGCCATAGCCATAGCAGCCATAGTCATAGCCATAGCACGCATAGCGACAGCCATAGCAGCCGTAGCCGTAGCCATAGCAGCCATAGCCATAGCAATAGCACGCATAGCGATAACCATAGCAGCCGCAGCCATAGCCATAGCAGCTGTAGCCATAGCCATATCAGCCATAGCCATAGCTATAGCAGCCATAGCCAAAGCAGCCATAGGCACAGCCACAGCAGCCATAGCCATAGCCACAGCCATAGCAGCCATAGCCACAGCCATAGAGATAGCAGCCATAGCTATATCCATAGCAGCCATAGCCATAGCCATAGCCATAGAAGCCATAGACGTAGCCATAGGCACATTAGCCGATGCCATAGCCATAGCAGTTATAGCCATAGCCGCAGCAGCCATAGCCATAGCTATAGGAGCCATTGTCATAGGCATAGCCATAGCCACAGCAGCCAATCCCATAGCCATAGCAGTTATAGCCATAGCCGTAGCAGCCATAGCCATAGCCATAGCAGCCATAGCCGTAGCCATAGCAGCCATAGCCATAGCCATAGCAGCCGTAGCCATAGCAGCCACAGCCATAGCCATACGAGCAATAGCCAATTGCGTAGCCACAGCAGCCGTAGCCATAGCCACAGCCGTAACAGCCATAGCAACAGCCATAGCCATAGCAGCCATAGCTATATCCATAGCAGCCATAGCCATAGCCATATCCATAGCAGCCATAGACATAGACGTAGCCACAGTAGCCAATGCCATAGCCATAGCAATTATAGCCATAGCCGTAGCAGCCATAGGCATATCTATACCATAGACATAGCAGCCATTGCCATAGCCATAGCAGCCATTGTCATAGCCATAGCCACAGCCATAGCAGCAATAGCCATAGCCATAGCCATAGCCATAGCAGCAATAGTCATAGCCATATCCATAGCAGCCATAACCATAGCCATAGCAGCCATAGCCATGGCCATAGCATCCATAGCCATAGTCATAGCAGCCATAGCCATAGCCATAGCAGCTTTAGCCATAGCCAAAGCAGCCATAGCCATTCCCACAGCATCCATAGCCATAGCCATAGCAGCCATAGCCGTAGCCATAGCAGCCATAGCCATAGCCATAGCAGCCGTAGCCATATCCATTGGAGCCATAGCCATATCCATAGCATTAGCAGCCATAGCCATAGCTATAGCAGCCACTGCCATAGCTGCCATATGCATAGCCATAGCAGCCGTAGCCATAGCTATAGCAGCCATAGATATAGCAGTCATTGCCATAGCTGTAGCAGTAATAGTCATAGCCATAGCAGATTTAGATATAGCCAAAGCATCCATAGCCATAGCCATAGGAGCCATCGCCTTATCCATAGGAGCCATAGCCATAGCCATAGCAGCCATAGCCGTAGCCATAACAGCCATAGCCATAGCCATAGCAGTAGCCATAGCAGCAATAGCCATAGCCATAGCAGCCATAGCAGCCATAGTCATAGCCATAGCAGCCATAGCCATAGCAATAGCACGCATAGCGATAACCTTAGCAGCCGCAGACATAGCCATAGCAGCCGTTGCCATAGCCATAGCATCCATAGCCATAGCCATAGCAGCCATAGCCATAGCCACAGCAGCCATAGCCGTACCTATCGCAGGCATAGCCATAGCCATAGCCATAGCCATAGCAGCAATAGCAATAGCCATAGCAGCCATAGCAGACATAGCCATAACCTTAGCAGCCATAGCCATAGCCATAGCACGCATAGCGTCAGCCATAGCAGCCGTAGCCATTGCCATAGCAGCCATAGCCATAGCCATATCAGCCATAGCCATAGCCAAAGCATCCATAGCCATAGCCATAGCAGCTATAGCCATAGCCATATCAGCCATAGCCATAGCTATAGCAGCCATAGCCAAAGCAGCCATAGCCATAGCCATAGCAGCCATAGCCATAGACATAGCAGCCATAGCCATAGCAATAGCACGCATAGCCATAGTCATAGCAGCCGCAGCCATAGCCATAGCAGCCGTAGCCATAGCCATAGCAGCCTTAGCCATAGCCATACGAGCCATAGCCAATGGCGTAGCCACAGCAGCCGTAGCCATAGCCACAGCCGTAACAGCCATAGCAACAGTCATAGCCATAGCAGCCACAGCTATATCCATAGCAGCCATAGCCATAGCCATAGCCATAGCAGCCATAGACATAGACATAGCCACAGTAGCCAATGCCATAGCCATAGCAGTTATAGCCATAGCAGTAGCAGCCATAGGCATATCTATACCATAGACATAGCAGCCATTGCCATAGCCATAGCAGCCATTGTCATAGCCATAGCCACAGCCATAGCAGCAATAGCCATAGACATAACCATAGCCATAGCAGCAATAGTCATAGCCATATCCATAGGAGCCATACCCATAGCCATAGCAGCCATAGCCATGGCCATAGCAGCCATTGCCATGGCCATAGCAACCATAGCCATATGTATAGGTACCATAGCCATAGCAGCCATAGCGATAGCCACAGCAGCCATAGCCGTAGCCATCGCAGCCATAGCCATAGCCATTGCAGCCATAGCCATAGCCATAGCATTAGCAGCCATAGCCATAGCCATAGCAGCCATGGCCATTGCCATAGCATCCATAGCCATAACTATAGCAGCGGTAGCCATAGCCATAGCAGTCATAGGAATAGCCATAGCCATAGCAGTCATAGCCTCAGCCATATCAGCCATAGCCATAGCTATAGCAGCCATAGCCAAAGCAGCCATAGCCATAGCCATAGCAGCCATAGCCGTAGCCATAGCAGCCATAGCCATAGCCATAGCAGCCGTAGCCATAACCATAGCAGCCATAGCCATATGCATTGGAGCCATAGCCATAGCCATAGCACTAGCAGCCATAGCCATAGCTATAGCAGCCATTGCTATAGCTGTCATAGGCATAGCCATAGCAGCCGTAGCCATAGCAGCCATAGCCATAGCCATACGAGCCATAGCCAATGGCATAGCCACAGCAGCCGTAGCCATAGCCACAGCCATAACAGCCATAGCAACAGCCATAGCCATAGCAGCCATAGCTATATCCATAGCAGCCATAGCCATAGCCACAGCCATAGCAGCCATAGTCATAGACATAGCCACAGTTGCCAATGCCATAGCCATAGCAGTTATAGGCATAGCCGTAGCAGCCATAGGCATATCTATACCATAGATATAGCAGCCATTGCCATAGCCATAGCAGCCATTGGCATAGCCATAGCCACAGCCATAGCAGCAATAGACATAGCAGCTATAGCCATAGCCATATCAGCCATAGCCATAGCTATAGCAGCCATAGCCAAAGCAGACATAGCCATAGCCATAGCAGCCATAGCCGTAGCCATAGCAGCCATAGCCATAGCCATAGCAGCCGTAGCCATAGCAGCCACAGCCATAGCCATACGAGCCATAGCCAATGGCGTAGCCACAGCAGCCGTAGCCATAGCCACAGCCGTAACAGCCATAGCAACAGCCATAGCCATAGCAGCCATAGCTATATCCATAGCAGCCATAGCCATAGCCATATCCATAGCAGCCATAGACATAGACGTAGCCACAGTAGCCAATGCCATAGCCATAGCAATTATAGCCATAGCCGTAGCAGCCATAGGCATATCTATACCATAGACATAGCAGCCATTGCCATAGCCATAGCAGCCATTGTCATAGCCATAGCCACAGCCATAGCAGCAATAGCCATAGCAATAGCCATAGCCATAGTAGCAATAGTCATAGCCATATCCATAGCAGCCATAACCATAGCCATAGCAGCCATAGCCATGGCCATAGCAGCCATTGCCATGGCCATAGCAGCCATAGCCATATGTATAGGTACCATAGCCATAGCAGCCATAGCGATAGCCATAGCAGCCATAGACATAGCCATAGCCAGATTAGCCGATGCCATAGCCATAGCAGTTATAGCCATAGCCGCAGCAGCCATAGGCATAGCTATACCAGCCATAGACATAGCAGCCATAGCCATAGCCATAGCAGCCATAGCCGTAGCCATAGTAGCCATAGCCATAGCCATAGCAGCCGTAGCCATAACCATAGCAGCCATAGCCATATCCATTGGAGCCATAGCCATATCCATAGCATTAGCAGCCATAGCCATAGGTATAGCAGCCACTGCCATAGCTGCCATATGCATAGCCATAGCAGCCGTAGCCATAGCAGCCATAGCCATAGCCATATCAGCCATAGCCATAGCCATAGCCATAGCAGCAATGGCCATAGCCATAGCAGACATAGCCACAGCCATAGCAGCTTTAGCCAAAGCCAAAGCATCCATAGCCATAGTCATAGCAGTCATGGCCATAGCCATAGCAGCTTTAGCCATCGCCAAAGCAGCCATAGCCATTCCCATAGCATCCATAGCCATAGCCATAGCAGCCATAGCCGTAGCCATAGCAGCCATAGCCATAGCCATAGCAGCCGTAGCCATAACCATAGCAGCCATAGCCATATCCATTGGAGCCATAGCCATATCCATAGCATTAGCAACCATAGCCATAGCTATAGCAGCCACTGCCATAGCTGCCATAGCTGCCATAGGCATAGCCATAGCAGCCGTAGCCATAGCAGCCATAGCCATAGCCATATCAGCCATAGCCATAGCCATAGCCATAGCAGCCGTAACCATAGCCATAGCAGCAATAGCCACAACCATAGCAGCCATAGCCATAGCCATAGCAGTCATCGGCATAGCCATAGCCATAGCAGTCATAGCCATAGCCATATCAGCCATAGCCATAGCTATAGCAGCCATAGTCGAAGCAGCCATAGCCATAGCCATAGCAGCCATACCCGTAGCCATAGCTGCCATAGCCATAGCCATAGCAGCCGTAGCCATAACCATAGCAGCCATAGCCATATCCATTGGAGCCATAGCCATATCCATAGCATTAGCAGCCATAGCCATAGCTATAGCAGCCACTGCCATAGCTGCCATATGCATAGCCATAGCAGCCGTAGCCATAGCAGCCATAGCCATAGCCATATCAGCCATAGCCATAGCCATAGCCATAGCAGCAATGGCCATAGCCATAGCAGACATAGCCACAGCCATAGCAGCTTTAGCCAAAGCCAAAGCATCCATAGCCATAGTCATAGCAGCCATAGCCATAGCCATAGCAGCTTTAGCCATAGCCAAAGCAGCCATAGCCATTCCCACAGCATCCATAGCCATAGCCATAGCAGCCATAGCCGTAGCCATAGCAGCCATAGCCATAGCCATAGCAGCCGTAGCCATAACCATAGCAGCCATAGCCATATCCATTGGAGCCATAGCCATATCCATAGCATTAGCAACCATAGCCATAGCTATAGCAGCCACTGCCATAGCTGCCATAGCTGCCATAGGCATAGCCATAGCAGCCGTAGCCATAGCAGCCATAGCCATAGCCATATCAGCCATAGCCATAGCCATAGCCATAGCAGCCGTAACCATAGCCATAGCAGCCATAGCCACAACCATAGCAGCCATAGCCATAGCCATAGCAGTCATCGGCATAGCCATAGCCATAGCAGTCATAGCCATAGCCATATCAGCCATAGCCATAGCTATAGCAGCCATAGTCGAAGCAGCCATAGCCATAGCCATAGCAGCCATAGCCGTAGCCATAGCTGCCATAGCCATAGCCATAGCAGCCGTAGCCATAACCATAGCAGCCATAGCCATATCCATTGGAGCCATAGCCATATCCATAGCATTAGCAGCCATAGCCATAGCTATAGCAGCCACTGCCATAGCTGCCATAGGCATAGCCATAGCAGCCGTAGCCATAGCAGCCATAGCCATAGCCATATCAGCCATAGCCATAGCCATAGCCATAGCAGCAATAGCCATAGCCATAGCAGACATAGCCACAGCCATAGCAGCTTTAGCCAAAGCCAAAGCATCCATAGCCATAGTCATAGCAGCCATAGCCATAGCCATACGAGCCATAGCCAATGGCATAGCCACAGCAGCCGTAGCCATAGCCACAGCCATAACAGCCATAGCAACAGCCATAGCCATAGCAGCCATAGCTATATCCATAGCAGCCATAGCCATTGCCACAGCCATAGCAGCCATAGTCATAGACATAGCCACAGTTGCCAATGCCATAGCCATAGCAGTTATAGGCATAGCCGTAGCAGCCATAGGCATATCTATACCATAGATATAGCAGCCATTGCCATAGCCATAGCAGCCATTGGCATAGCCATAGCCACAGCCATAGCAGCAATAGACATAGCAGCTATAGCCATAGCCATATCAGCCATAGCCATAGCTATAGCAGCCACAGCCAAAGCAGACATAGCCATAGCCATAGCAGCCATAGCCGTACCCATAGCAGCCATAGCTATATCCATAGCAGCCATAGCCATAGCCATATCCATAGCAGCCATAGACATAGATATAGCCACAGTAGCCAATGCCATAGCCATAGCAATTATAGCCATAGGCGTAGCAGCCAAAGGCATATCTATACCATAGACATAGCAGCCATTGCCATAGCCATAGCAGCCATTGTCATAGCCATAGCCACAGCCATAGCAGCAATAGCCATAGCCATATCCATAGCCATAGCAGCAATAGTCATAGCCATATCCATAGCAGCCATAACCATAGCCATAGCAGCCATAGCCATGGCCATAGCAGCCATTGCCATGGCCATAGCAGCCATAGCCATATGTATAGGTACCATTGCCATAGCAGCCATAGCGATAGCCACAGCAGCCATAGCCGTAGCCATCGCAGCCATAGCCATAGCCATAGCCTTAGCAGCAACAGCCACAGCCATAGCAGCCATAGCAGCCATAGCCATAGCCATAGCAGCCATAGTCATAGCCATAGCACGCATAGCGACAGCCATAGCAGCCGTAGCCGTAGCCATAGCAGCCATAGCCATAGCAATAGCACGCATAGCGATAACCATAGCAGCCGCAGCCATAGCCATAGCAGCTGTAGCCATAGCCATATCAGCCATAGCCATAGCTATAGCAGCCATAGCCAAAGCAGCCATAGGCACAGCCAGAGCAGCCATAGCCATAGCCACAGCCATAGCAGCCATAGCCACAGCCATAGAGATAGCAGCCATAGCTATATCCATAGCAGCCATAGCCATAGCCATAGCCATAGAAGCCATAGACGTAGCCATAGGCACATTAGCCGATGCCATAGCCATAGCAGTTATAGCCATAGCCGCAGCAGCCATAGGCATGGCTATACCAGCCATAGACATAGCAGCCATAGCCATAGCCATAGGAGCCATTGTCATAGGCATAGCCATAGCCACAGCAGCCAATCCCATAGCCATAGCAGTTATAGCCATAGCCGTAGCAGCCATAGCCATAGCCATAGCAGCCATAGCCGTAGCCATAGCAGCCATAGCCATAGCCATAGCAGCCGTAGCCATAGCAGCCACAGCCATAGCCATACGAGCAATAGCCAATTGCGTAGCCACAGCAGCCGTAGCCATAGCCACAGCCGTAACAGCCATAGCAACAGCCATAGCCATAGCAGCCATAGCTATATCCATAGCAGCCATAGCCATAGCCATATCCATAGCAGCCATAGACATAGACGTAGCCACAGTAGCCAATGCCATAGCCATAGCAATTATAGCCATAGCCGTAGCAGCCATAGGCATATCTATACCATAGACATAGCAGCCATTGCCATAGCCATAGCAGCCATTGTCATAGCCATAGCCACAGCCATAGCAGCAATAGCCATAGCCATAGCCATAGCCATAGCAGCAATAGTCATAGCCATATCCATAGCAGCCATAACCATAGCCATAGCAGCCATAGCCATGGCCATAGCAGCCATTGCCATGGCCATAGCAGCCATAGCCATATGTATAGGTACCATAGCCATAGCAGCCATAGCGATAGCCATAGCAGCCATAGACATAGCCATAGCAGCTTTAGCCAAAGCCAAAGCATCCATAGCCATAGTCATAGCAGCCATAGCCATAGCCATAGCAGCTTTAGCCATAGCCAAAGCAGCCATAGCCATTCCCACAGCATCCATAGCCATAGCCATAGCAGCCATAGCCGTAGCCATAGCAGCCATAGCCATAGCCATAGCAGCCGTAGCCATATCCATTGGAGCCATAGCCATATCCATAGCATTAGCAGCCATAGCCATAGCTATAGCAGCCACTGCCATAGCTGCCATATGCATAGCCATAGCAGCCGTAGCCATAGCTATAGCAGCCATAGATATAGCAGTCATTGCCATAGCTGTAGCAGTAATAGTCATAGCCATAGCAGATTTAGATATAGCCAAAGCATCCATAGCCATAGCCATAGGAGCCATCGCCTTATCCATAGGAGCCATAGCCATAGCCATAGCAGCCATAGCCGTAGCCATAACAGCCATAGCCATAGCCATAGCAGTAGCCATAGCAGCAATAGCCATAGCCATAGCAGCCATAGCAGCCATAGTCATAGCCATAGCAGCCATAGACATAGCAATAGCACGCATAGCGATAACCTTAGCAGCCGCAGACACAGCCATAGCAGCCGTTGCCATAGCCATAGCATCCATAGCCATAGCCATAGCAGCCATAGCCATAGCCACAGCAGCCATAGCCGTACCTATCGCAGGCATAGCCATAGCCATAGCCATAGCCATAGCAGCAATAGCAATAGCCATAGCAGCCATAGCAGACATAGCCATAACCTTAGCAGCCATAGCCATAGCCATAGCACGCATAGCGTCAGCCATAGCAGCCGTAGCCATTGCCACAGCAGCCATAGCCATAGCCATATCAGCCATAGCCATAGCCAAAGCATCCATAGCCATAGCCATAGCAGCTATAGCCATAGCCATATCAGCCATAGCCATAGCTATAGCAGCCATAGCCAAAGCAGCCATAGCCATAGCCATAGCAGCCATAGCCATAGACATAGCAGCCATAGCCATAGCAATAGCACGCATAGCCATAGTCATAGCAGCCGCAGCCATAGCCATAGCAGCCGTAGCCATAGCCATAGCAGCCTTAGCCATAGCCATACGAGCCATAGCCAATGGCGTAGCCACAGCAGCCGTAGCCATAGCCACAGCCGTAACAGCCATAGCAACAGTCATAGCCATAGCAGCCACAGCTATATCCATAGCAGCCATAGCCATAGCCATAGCCATAGCAGCCATAGACATAGACATAGCCACAGTAGCCAATGCCATAGCCATAGCAGTTATAGCCATAGCAGTAGCAGCCATAGGCATATCTATACCATAGACATAGCAGCCATTGCCATAGCCATAGCAGCCATTGTCATAGCCATAGCCACAGCCATAGCAGCAATAGCCATAGACATAACCATAGCCATAGCAGCAATAGTCATAGCCATATCCATAGGAGCCATACCCATAGCCATAGCAGCCATAGCCATGGCCATAGCAGCCATTGCCATGGCCATAGCAACCATAGCCATATGTATAGGTACCATAGCCATAGCAGCCATAGCGATAGCCACAGCAGCCATAGCCGTAGCCATCGCAGCCATAGCCATAGCCATTGCAGCCATAGCCATAGCCATAGCATTAGCAGCCATAGCCATAGCCATAGCAGCCATGGCCATTGCCATAGCATCCATAGCCATAACTATAGCAGCGGTAGCCATAGCCATAGCAGTCATAGGAATAGCCATAGCAGCCGTAGCCATAACCATAGCAGCCATAGCCATATGCATTGGAGCCATAGCCATAGCCATAGCACTAGCAGCCATAGCCATAGCTATAGCAGCCATTGCTATAGCTGTCATAGGCATAGCCATAGCAGCCGTAGCCATAGCAGCCATAGCCATAGCCATACGAGCCATAGCCAATGGCATAGCCACAGCAGCCGTAGCCATAGCCACAGCCATAACAGCCATAGCAACAGCCATAGCCATAGCAGCCATAGCTATATCCATAGCAGCCATAGCCATAGCCACAGCCATAGCAGCCATAGTCATAGACATAGCCACAGTTGCCAATGCCATAGCCATAGCAGTTATAGGCATAGCCGTAGCAGCCATAGGCATATCTATACCATAGATATAGCAGCCATTGCCATAGCCATAGCAGCCATTGGCATAGCCATAGCCACAGCCATAGCAGCAATAGACATAGCAGCTATAGCCATAGCCATATCAGCCATAGCCATAGCTATAGCAGCCATAGCCAAAGCAGACATAGCCATAGCCATAGCAGCCATAGCCGTAGCCATAGCAGCCATAGCCATAGCCATAGCAGCCGTAGCCATAGCAGCCACAGCCATAGCCATACGAGCCATAGCCAATGGCGTAGCCACAGCAGCCGTAGCCATAGCCACAGCCGTAACAGCCATAGCAACAGCCATAGCCATAGCAGCCATAGCTATATCCATAGCAGCCATAGCCATAGCCATATCCATAGCAGCCATAGACATAGACGTAGCCACAGTAGCCAATGCCATAGCCATAGCAATTATAGCCATAGCCGTAGCAGCCATAGGCATATCTATACCATAGACATAGCAGCCATTGCCATAGCCATAGCAGCCATTGTCATAGCCATAGCCACAGCCATAGCAGCAATAGCCATAGCCATAGCCATAGCCATAGTAGCAATAGTCATAGCCATATCCATAGCAGCCATAACCATAGCCATAGCAGCCATAGCCATGGCCATAGCAGCCATTGCCATGGCCATAGCAGCCATAGCCATATGTATAGGTACCATAGCCATAGCAGCCATAGCGATAGCCATAGCAGCCATAGACATAGCCATAGCCAGATTAGCCGATGCCATAGCCATAGCAGTTATAGCCATAGCCGCAGCAGCCATAGGCATAGCTATACCAGCCATAGACATAGCGGCCATAGCCATAGCCATAGCAGCCATAGCCGTAGCCATAGTAGCCATAGCCATAGCCATAGCAGCCGTAGCCATAACCATAGCAGCCATAGCCATATCCATTGGAGCCATAGCCATATCCATAGCATTAGCAGCCATAGCCATAGGTATAGCAGCCACTGCCATAGCTGCCATATGCATAGCCATAGCAGCCGTAGCCATAGCAGCCATAGCCATAGCCATATCAGCCATAGCCATAGCCATAGCCATAGCAGCAATGGCCATAGCCATAGCAGACATAGCCACAGCCATAGCAGCTTTAGCCAAAGCCAAAGCATCCATAGCCATAGTCATAGCAGTCATGGCCATAGCCATAGCAGCTTTAGCCATCGCCAAAGCAGCCATAGCCATTCCCATAGCATCCATAGCCATAGCCATAGCAGCCATAGCCGTAGCCATAGCAGCCATAGCCATAGCCATAGCAGCCGTAGCCATAACCATAGCAGCCATAGCCATATCCATTGGAGCCATAGCCATATCCATAGCATTAGCAACCATAGCCATAGCTATAGCAGCCACTGCCATAGCTGCCATAGCTGCCATAGGCATAGCCATAGCAGCCGTAGCCATAGCAGCCATAGCCATAGCCATATCAGCCATAGCCATAGCCATAGCCATAGCAGCCGTAACCATAGCCATAGCAGCAATAGCCACAACCATAGCAGCCATAGCCATAGCCATAGCAGTCATCGGCATAGCCATAGCCATAGCAGTCATAGCCATAGCCATATCAGCCATAGCCATAGCTATAGCAGCCATAGTCGAAGCAGCCATAGCCATAGCCATAGCAGCCATACCCGTAGCCATAGCTGCCATAGCCATAGCCATAGCAGCCGTAGCCATAACCATAGCAGCCATAGCCATATCCATTGGAGCCATAGCCATATCCATAGCATTAGCAGCCATAGCCATAGCTATAGCAGCCACTGCCATAGCTGCCATATGCATAGCCATAGCAGCCGTAGCCATAGCAGCCATAGCCATAGCCATATCAGCCATAGCCATAGCCATAGCCATAGCAGCAATGGCCATAGCCATAGCAGACATAGCCACAGCCATAGCAGCTTTAGCCAAAGCCAAAGCATCCATAGCCATAGTCATAGCAGCCATAGCCATAGCCATAGCAGCTTTAGCCATAGCCAAAGCAGCCATAGCCATTCCCACAGCATCCATAGCCATAGCCATAGCAGCCATAGCCGTAGCCATAGCAGCCATAGCCATAGCCATAGCAGCCGTAGCCATAACCATAGCAGCCATAGCCATATCCATTGGAGCCATAGCCATATCCATAGCATTAGCAACCATAGCCATAGCTATAGCAGCCACTGCCATAGCTGCCATAGCTGCCATAGGCATAGCCATAGCAGCCGTAGCCATAGCAGACATAGCCATAGCCATATCAGCCATAGCCATAGCCATAGCCATAGCAGCCGTAACCATAGCCATAGCAGCCATAGCCACAACCATAGCAGCCATAGCCATAGCCATAGCAGTCATCGGCATAGCCATAGCCATAGCAGTCATAGCCATAGCCATATCAGCCATAGCCATAGCTATAGCAGCCATAGTCGAAGCAGCCATAGCCATAGCCATAGCAGCCATAGCCGTAGCCATAGCTGCCATAGCCATAGCCATAGCAGCCGTAGCCATAACCATAGCAGCCATAGCCATATCCATTGGAGCCATAGCCATATCCATAGCATTAGCAGCCATAGCCATAGCTATAGCAGCCACTGCCATAGCTGCCATAGGCATAGCCATAGCAGCCGTAGCCATAGCAGCCATAGCCATAGCCATATCAGCCATAGCCATAGCCATAGCCATAGCAGCAATAGCCATAGCCATAGCAGACATAGCCACAGCCATAGCAGCTTTAGCCAAAGCCAAAGCATCCATAGCCATAGTCATAGCAGCCATAGCCATAGCCATAGCAGCTTTAGCCATAGCCAAAGCAGCCATAGCCATTGCCATAGCATCCATAGCCATAGCCATAGCAGCCATAGCCATAGCCATAGCAGTAGCCATAGCAGCAATAGCCATAGGAATAGCAGCCATAGAAGCCATAGCCATAGCCATAGCAGGAGCCATAGCAGCAATAGCCATAGGCATAGCAGCCATAGAAGCCATAGCCATAGCCATAGCCATAGCCATAGCAGCAATAGCAATAGCCATACAGCCATAGCAGCCATAGCCATAGCCATAGCAGCCATAGCCATAGCCACAGCCATAGCAGACATAGCCATAGCCAAAGCAGCCATAGTCATAGCAATAGCAGCCATAGCCATAGCTATAGTAGCCATAGCCATAGCAGCCATAGCCATAGCCATATCAGCCATAGCCATAGCCATGGCCATTGCAGAAATAGCCATAGCCACATCAGCCATAGCCATAGCTATAGCC
This sequence comes from Calliopsis andreniformis, assembly GCF_051401765.1. Classification (NCBI taxonomy): domain Eukaryota; kingdom Metazoa; phylum Arthropoda; class Insecta; order Hymenoptera; family Andrenidae; genus Calliopsis; species Calliopsis andreniformis. Next base: position 354,013 of record NW_027480672.1, read on the forward strand.
GCCATAGCCAAAGCAGACATAGCCATAGCTATAGCAGCCATAGCCATAGCCATAGCAGCCATAGCCATAGCCATCGCAGTCATTGCCATACACATAGCCATAGCCAAAGCAACAATAGCAATAGCCATTGCAGCCAAAGACATAGCCATAGCCACATTAGCCGATGCCGTAGAAATAGCAGTTATAGCCATAGCCGCAGCAGCCATAGGCATAGCTATACCAGCCGTAGACATAGCAGCCATAGCCATAGCCATAGCAGCCATTGTCATAGCCATAGCAGACATAGCCAAAGCAGACATAGCCATAGCCATAGCAGCCATAGCCATAGCCATAGCAGCAATAGCCATAGCCATAGCAGACATAGCCATAGCCATAGCAGCTTTAGCCATAGCCAAAGCATCCATAGCCATAGTCATAGCAGGCATAGCCATAGCCATAGCAGCTTCAGCCATAGCCAAAGCAGCCAGAGCCATTTCCATAGCATCCATAGCCACAGCCATAGCAGCCATAGCCATATCCATACCAGCCATCGCCATAGCCATAGCCAAAGCATCCATAGCCATAGTCATAGCAGGCATAGCCATAGCCATAGCCATAGCCATAGCAGCAATAGCAATAGCCATAGCCATAGCCATAGCAGTAATAGTCATAGCCAGAGCAGCCATAGCAGCCATAGCCATAGCCATTGCAGCCATAGCCATAGCCATAGCATTCGCAGCCATAGCCATAGCCATAGCAGCCAAGGCCATTGCCATAGCATCCATAGCCATAACTATAGCAGCGGTAGCCATAGCCATAGCAGTCATCGGAATAGCCATAGCCACAGCAGTCATAGCCCTAGCCATATCAGCCATAGCCATAGCTATAGCAGCCATAGCCAAAGCAGCCATAGCCATAGCCATAGCAGCCATAGCCGTAGCCATAGCAGCCATAGCCATAGCCATAGCAGCCGTAGCCATAACCATAGCAGCCATAGCCATATCCATTGGAGCCATAGCCATAGCCATAGCACTAGCAGCCATAGCCATAGCTATAGCAGCCATTGCTATAGCTGCCATAGGCATAGCCATAGCAGCCGTAGCCATAGCAGCCATAGCCATAGCCATACGAGCCATAGCCAATGGCATAGCCACAGCAGCCGTAGCCATAGCCACAGCCATAACAGCCATAGCAACAGCCATAGCCATAGCAGCCATAGCTACATCCATAGCAGCCATAGCCATAGCCACAGCCATAGCAGCCATAGTCGTAGACATAGCCACAGTAGCCAATGCCATAGCCATAGCAGTTATAGGCATAGCCGTAGCAGCCATAGGCATATCTATACCATAGACATAGCAGCCATTGCCATAGCCATAGCAGCCATTGGCATAGCCATAGCCACAGCCATAGCAGCAATAGCCATAGCAGCTATAGCCATAGCCATATCAGCCATAGCCATAGCTATAGCAGCCATAGCCAAAGCAGACATAGCCATAGCCATAGCAGCCATAGCCGTAGCCATAGCAGCCATAGCCATAGCCAAAGCAGCCGTAGCCATAGCAGCCACAGCCGTAGCCGTACGAGCCATAGCCAATGGCGTAGCCACAGCAGCCGTAGCCATAGCCACAGCCGTAACAGCCATAGCAACAGCCATAGCCATAGCAGCCATAGCTATATCCATAGCAGCCATAGCCATAGCCGTATCCATAGCAGCCATAGACATAGACATAGCCACAGTAGCCAATGCCATAGCCATAGCAATTATAGCCATAGCCGCAGCAGCCATAGGCATATCTATACCATAGACATAGCAGCCATTGCCATAGCCATTGCAGCCATTGTCATAGCCATAGCCACAGCCATAGCCATAGCCATATCAGCCATAGCCATAGCCATAGCCATAGCAGCCGTAACCATAGCCATAGCAGCAATAGCCACAACCATAGCAGCCATAGCCATAGCCATAGCAGTCATCGGCATAGCCATAGCCATAGCAGTCATAGCCATAGCCATATCAGCCATAGCCATAGCTATAGCAGCCATAGTCGAAGCAGCCATAGCCATAGCCATAGCAGCCATACCCGTAGCCATAGCTGCCATAGCCATAGCCATAGCAGCCGTAGCCATAACCATAGCAGCCATAGCCATATCCATTGGAGCCATAGCCATATCCATAGCATTAGCAGCCATAGCCATAGCTATAGCAGCCACTGCCATAGCTGCCATATGCATAGCCATAGCAGCCGTAGCCATAGCAGCCATAGCCATAGCCATATCAGCCATAGCCATAGCCATAGCCATAGCAGCAATGGCCATAGCCATAGCAGACATAGCCACAGCCATAGCAGCTTTAGCCAAAGCCAAAGCATCCATAGCCATAGTCATAGCAGCCATAGCCATAGCCATAGCAGCTTTAGCCATAGCCAAAGCAGCCATAGCCATTCCCACAGCATCCATAGCCATAGCCATAGCAGCCATAGCCGTAGCCATAGCAGCCATAGCCATAGCCATAGCAGCCGTAGCCATAACCATAGCAGCCATAGCCATATCCATTGGAGCCATAGCCATATCCATAGCATTAGCAACCATAGCCATAGCTATAGCAGCCACTGCCATAGCTGCCATAGCTGCCATAGGCATAGCCATAGCAGCCGTAGCCATAGCAGCCATAGCCATAGCCATATCAGCCATAGCCATAGCCATAGCCATAGCAGCCGTAACCATAGCCATAGCAGCCATAGCCACAACCATAGCAGCCATAGCCATAGCCATAGCAGTCATCGGCATAGCCATAGCCATAGCAGTCATAGCCATAGCCATATCAGCCATAGCCATAGCTATAGCAGCCATAGTCGAAGCAGCCATAGCCATAGCCATAGCAGCCATAGCCGTAGCCATAGCTGCCATAGCCATAGCCATAGCAGCCGTAGCCATAACCATAGCAGCCATAGCCATATCCATTGGAGCCATAGCCATATCCATAGCATTAGCAGCCATAGCCATAGCTATAGCAGCCACTGCCATAGCTGCCATAGGCATAGCCATAGCAGCCGTAGCCATAGCAGCCATAGCCATAGCCATATCAGCCATAGCCATAGCCATAGCCATAGCAGCAATAGCCATAGCCATAGCAGACATAGCCACAGCCATAGCAGCTTTAGCCAAAGCCAAAGCATCCATAGCCATAGTCATAGCAGCCATAGCCATAGCCATAGCAGCTTTAGCCATAGCCAAAGCAGCCATAGCCATTGCCATAGCATCCATAGCCATAGCCATAGCAGCCATAGCCATAGCCATAGCAGTAGCCATAGCAGCAATAGCCATAGGAATAGCAGCCATAGAAGCCATAGCCATAGCCATAGCAGGAGCCATAGCAGCAATAGCCATAGGCATAGCAGCCATAGAAGCCATAGCCATAGCCATAGCCATAGCCATAGCAGCAATAGCAATAGCCATACAGCCATAGCAGCCATAGCCATAGCCATAGCAGCCATAGCCATAGCCACAGCCATAGCAGACATAGCCATAGCCAAAGCAGCCATAGTCATAGCAATAGCAGCCATAGCCATAGCTATAGTAGCCATAGCCATAGCAGCCATAGCCATAGCCATATCAGCCATAGCCATAGCCATGGCCATTGCAGAAATAGCCATAGCCACATCAGCCATAGCCATAGCTATAGCCGCCATAGCCAAAGCAGACATAGCCATAGCTATAGCAGCCATAGCCATAGCCATAGCAGCCATAGCCATAGCCATCGCAGTCATTGCCATACACATAGCCATAGCCAAAGCAACAATAGCAATAGCCATTGCAGCCAAAGACATAGCCATAGCCACATTAGCCGATGCCGTAGAAATAGCAGTTATAGCCATAGCCGCAGCAGCCATAGGCATAGCTATACCAGCCGTAGACATAGCAGCCATAGCCATAGCCATAGCAGCCATTGTCATAGCCATAGCAGACATAGCCAAAGCAGACATAGCCATAGCCATAGCAGCCATAGCCATAGCCATAGCAGCAATAGCCATAGCCATAGCAGACATAGCCATAGCCATAGCAGCTTTAGCCATAGCCAAAGCATCCATAGCCATAGTCATAGCAGGCATAGCCATAGCCATAGCAGCTTCAGCCATAGCCAAAGCAGCCAGAGCCATTTCCATAGCATCCATAGCCACAGCCATAGCAGCCATAGCCATATCCATACCAGCCATCGCCATAGCCATAGCCAAAGCATCCATAGCCATAGTCATAGCAGGCATAGCCATAGCCATAGCCATAGCCATAGCAGCAATAGCAATAGCCATAGCCATAGCCATAGCAGTAATAGTCATAGCCAGAGCAGCCATAGCAGCCATAGCCATAGCCATTGCAGCCATAGCCATAGCCATAGCATTCGCAGCCATAGCCATAGCCATAGCAGCCAAGGCCATTGCCATAGCATCCATAGCCATAACTATAGCAGCGGTAGCCATAGCCATAGCAGTCATCGGAATAGCCATAGCCACAGCAGTCATAGCCCTAGCCATATCAGCCATAGCCATAGCTATAGCAGCCATAGCCAAAGCAGCCATAGCCATAGCCATAGCAGCCATAGCCGTAGCCATAGCAGCCATAGCCATAGCCATAGCAGCCGTAGCCATAACCATAGCAGCCATAGCCATATCCATTGGAGCCATAGCCATAGCCATAGCACTAGCAGCCATAGCCATAGCTATAGCAGCCATTGCTATAGCTGCCATAGGCATAGCCATAGCAGCCGTAGCCATAGCAGCCATAGCCATAGCCATACGAGCCATAGCCAATGGCATAGCCACAGCAGCCGTAGCCATAGCCACAGCCATAACAGCCATAGCAACAGCCATAGCCATAGCAGCCATAGCTACATCCATAGCAGCCATAGCCATAGCCACAGCCATAGCAGCCATAGTCGTAGACATAGCCACAGTAGCCAATGCCATAGCCATAGCAGTTATAGGCATAGCCGTAGCAGCCATAGGCATATCTATACCATAGACATAGCAGCCATTGCCATAGCCATAGCAGCCATTGGCATAGCCATAGCCACAGCCATAGCAGCAATAGCCATAGCAGCTATAGCCATAGCCATATCAGCCATAGCCATAGCTATAGCAGCCATAGCCAAAGCAGACATAGCCATAGCCATAGCAGCCATAGCCGTAGCCATAGCAGCCATAGCCATAGCCAAAGCAGCCGTAGCCATAGCAGCCACAGCCGTAGCCGTACGAGCCATAGCCAATGGCGTAGCCACAGCAGCCGTAGCCATAGCCACAGCCGTAACAGCCATAGCAACAGCCATAGCCATAGCAGCCATAGCTATATCCATAGCAGCCATAGCCATAGCCGTATCCATAGCAGCCATAGACATAGACATAGCCACAGTAGCCAATGCTATAGCCATAGCAATTATAGCCATAGCCGCAGCAGCCATAGGCATATCTATACCATAGACATAGCAGCCATTGCCATAGCCATTGCAGCCATTGTCATAGCCATAGCCACAGCCATAGCAGCAATAGCCATAGCCATAGCCATAGCCATAGCGGCAATAGTCATAGCCATATCCATAGCAGCCATAACCGTAGCCATAGCAGCCATAGCCATGGCCATAGCAGCCATTGCCATGGCCATAGCAGCCATAGCCATATGTATAGGTAACTTAGCCATAGCAGCCATAGCGATAGCCACAGCAGCCATAGCCGTAGCCATCGCAGCCATAGCCATAGCCATAGCCTTAGCAGCAACAGCCACAGCCATAGCAGCCATAGCAGCCATAGCCATAGCCATAGCAGCCATAGTCATAGCCATAGCACGCATAGCGACAGCCATAGCAGCCGTAGCCATAGCCATAGCAGCCATAGCCATAGCAATAGCACGCATAGCGATAACCATAGCAGCCGCAGCCATAGCCATAGCAGCTGTAGCCATAGCCATATCAGCCATAGCCATAGCTATAGCAGCCGTAGCCAAAGCAGCCATAGCCATAGCCACAGCAGCCATAGCCATAGCCACAGCCATAGCAGCCATAGCCAGAGCCATAGAGATAGCAGCCATAGCTATATCCATAGCAGCCATAGCCATAGCCATAGCCATAGCAGCCATAGACGTAGCCATAGCCACATTAGCCGATGCCATAGCCATAGCAGTTATAGCCATAGCCGCAGCAGCCATAGGCATGGCTATACCAGCCATTGACATAGCAGCCATAGCCATAGCAATAGCAGCCATAGCCATAGCTATAGCAGCCATAGATATAGCAGCCATTGCCATAGCTGTAGCAGTAATAATCATAGCCATAGCAGATTTAGCCATAGCCAAAGCATCCATAGCCATAGCCATAGGAGCCATCGCCATATCCATAGGAGCCATAGCCATAGCCGTAGCAGCCATAGCCGTAGCCATAACAGCAATAGCCATAGCCATAGCAGCCATAGCAGCCATAGTCATAGCCATAGCAGCCATAGCCATAGCAATAGAACGCATAGCGATAACCTTAGCAGCCGCAGCCATAGACATAGCAGCCGTTGCCATAGCCACAGCATCCATAGCAATAGCCATAGCAGCCATAGCAGACATAGCCATAGCCTTAGCAGCCATATCCATAGCCATAGCACGCATAGCGACAGCCATTGCAGCCATAGCCATTGCCGTAGCAGCCTTAGGCATAGCCATATCAGCCATAGCCATAGCCAAAGCATCCATAGCCATAGCCATAGCAGCTATAGCCATAGCAATATCAGCCATAGCCATAGCTATAGCACCCATAGCCAAAGCAGCCATAGCCATAGCCATAGCAGCCATAGCCATAGCCATAGCAGCCATAGCCGTAGCCATCGCAGGCATAGCCATAGCCATAGCAGCCATAGCCATAGCCATATCAGCCATAGCCATAGCCAAAGTACCCATAGCCATAGCCATAGCAGCTATAGCCATAGCCATATCAGCCTTAGCCAAAGCTATAGCAGCCATAGCCAAAGCAGCCATAGCCATAGCCATAGCAGCCATAGCCATAGCCATAGCAGCCATAGCCATAGCCATAGCCATTGCAGCCATAGCCATAGCCGCAGCAGCCATATCCATATGTATAGGTACCATAGCCACATCAGCCATAGCCATAGCTATAGCAGCCATAGCCAAAGCAGCCATAGCCATAGCTATGGCAGCCATAGCCATAGCCATAGCAGCCATAGCCGTAGCCGTCGCAGCCATTGCCATACCCATAGCCATAGCCATAGCAGCAATAGCAATAGCCATAGCAGCCATAGACATAGCCATAGCCAGATTAGCCGATGCCATAGCCATAGCAGTTATAGCCATAGCCGCAGCAGCCATCGGCATAGCTATACCAGCCATAGACATAGCAGCCATAGCCATAGCCATAGCAGCCATAGCCGTAGCCATAGTACCCATAGCCATAGCCATAGCAGCCGTAGCCATAACCATAGCAGCCATAGCCATATCCATTGGAGCCATAGCCATATCCATAGCATTAGCAGCCATAGCCATAGCTATAGCAGCCACTGCCATGGCTGCCATATGCATAGCCATAGCAGCCGTAGCCATAGCAGCCATAGCCATAGCCATATCAGCCATAGCCATAGCCATAGCCATAGCAGCAATGGCCATAGCCATAGCAGACATAGCCACAGCCATAGCAGCTTTAGCCAAAGCCAAAGCATCCATAGCCATAGTCATAGCAGCCATAGCCATAGCCATAGCAGCTTTAGCCATAGCCAAAGCAGTCATAGCCACTGCCATAGCATCCATAGCCATAGCCATAGCAGCCATTGCCGTAGCCATAGCAGCCATAGCCATAGCCATAGCAATAGCCATAGCCATAGCCATAGCACGCATAGCGACAGCCATAGCAGCCGTAGCCATAGCCATAGCAGATAGACGCATTAGCAACAGCAACCATAGACATAGCCATCGCAGCCATAGCCAGAGCCATAGCCACAGTAGCCATAGCCACAGCCATAGCAGCAATAGCCATAGCCATAGTCATAGCCGTAGCAGCAACAGTCATAGCCACAGCAGCCATAGCAGCGATAGCCATAGCCATAACAGCCATAGCTATATCCATAGCAGCCATATCTATATCCATAGCAGCCATAGACATAGCCATAGGCATAGTAGTAGCCATAGCAGCAATAACCATAGGCATAGCAGCCATAGAAGCCATAGCCATAGCCATAGCAGCCATAGCCATAGCAATAGCACGAATAGCGATAGCCATAGCAGCCGCAGCCATAGCCATAGCAGCCGTAGCCATAACCATAGCAGGCATAGCCATAGCCATAGCAGCCATAGCCATAGCCATATCAGCCATAGCCATAGCCATAGCCATTGCAGAAATAGCCATAGCCACATCAGCCATAGCTATATCCATAGCAGCCAAAGCCATTGCCATAGCCATAGCAGCCATTGTCATAGTCATAGCCATAGCCTTAGCAGCAATTGCCATAGCCATAGCCATAGCCATAGCAGCAATAGTCATAGCCAGAGCAGCCATAGCAGCCATAGCCATAGCCATAGCAGCCATAGCAATAGCCATAGCAGTAGCCATAGCAGCAACAGCCATAGGCATAGCAGCCATAGGAGCCATAGCCATAGCCATAGCAGCCATAGCCATAGCCATAACAGCTATAGCCAAAGGCATATTAGCCACAGCCGTAGCTATAGCAGCTATAGGCATATCTAAAGGAGTCATAGCCATATCCATAGCAGCCGTAACCACAGCCATAGCAGCCATAGCCATGGCCATAGCAGCCATTGCCATGGCCATAGCAGCCATATCCATATGAATAGGTACCATAGCCATATCAGCCGTAGCCATAGCTATAGCCGCCATAGCCAAAGCAGACATAGCCATAGCTATAGCAGCCATAGCCATAGCCATAGCAGCCGTAGCCGTAGCCATCGCAGCCATTGCCATACACATAGCCATAGCCATAGCAGCAATAGCAATAGCCATAGCAGCCAAAGACATAGCCATAGCCACATTAGCCGATGCCATAGCCATAGCAGTTATAGCCATAGCCACAGCAGCCAATGCCATAGCCATAGCAGTTATAGCCATAGCCGTAGCAGCCATAGGCATAGCTATACCAGTCATAGACATAGCAGTCATAGCCATAGCCATAGCAGCCATAGTCATAGCAATAGCCACCGCCATAGCAGCAATAGTCATCTCCATAGCAGCCCTAGCAGCCGTAGCCATAGCCATAGCAGCCATAGCCACAACCATAGCAGCCATAGCCATAGCCATAGCATTCATCGGCATAGCCATAGCCATAGCAGTCGTAGCCATAGCCATATCAGCCATAGCCATAGCTATAGCAGCCATAGCCGAAGCAGCCATAGCCATAGCCATAGCAGCCATAGCCGTAGCCATAGCAGCCATAGCCATAGCCATAGCAGCCGTAGCCATAACCATAGCAGCCATAGCCATATCCATTGGAGCCATAGCCATATCCATAGCATTAGCAGCCATATCCATAGCTATAGCAGCCACTGCCATAGCTGCCATAGGCATAGCCAAAGCAGCCGTAGCCATAGCAGCCATAGTCATAGCCATATCAGCCATAGCCATAGCCATAGCCATAGCAGCAATAGCCATAGCTATAGCAGACATAGCCACAGCCATAGCAGCTTTAGCCAAAGCCAAAGCATCCATACCCATAGTCATAGCAGCAATAGCCATAGCCATAGCAGCTTTAGCCATAGCCAAAGCAGCCATAGCCATTGCCATAGCATCCATAGCCATAGCCATAGCAGCCATAGCCGTAGCCATAGCAGCCATAGCCATAGCCATAGCAATAGCCATAGCCATAGCCATAGCACGCATAGCGACAGCCACAGCAGCCGTAGCCATAGCCATAGCAGATAGACACGTTAGCAACTGCAACCATAGACATAGCCATCGCAGCCATAGCCATAGCCATAGCCACTGTAGCCATAGCCACATCCATAGCAGCAATAGCCATAGCCATAGTCATAGCCATAGCAGCAACAGTCATAGCCACAGCAGCCATAGCAGCAATAGCCATAGCCATAACAGCCATAGCTGTATCCATAGCAGCCATAGCTATATCCATAGCAGCCATAGCCATAGCCATAGCCATAGCAGCCATAGCCGTAGCCATCGCAGCCATAGTCATAGCCATAGCCATAGCCATAGCAGCAATAGCAATAGCCATACAGCCATAGCAGCCATAGCCATAGCCACAGCAGCCATAGCCATAGCCACAGCCATAGCAGACATAGCCATAGCCAAAGCAGCCATAGTCATAGCAATAGCAGCCATAGCCATAGCTATAGTAGCCATAGCCATAGCAGCCATAGCCATACCCATATCAGCAATAGCCATAGCCATAGCCATTGCAGAAATAGCCATAGCCATAGCAGACATAGCCATAGCCATAGCAGATTTAGCCATAGTCATAGCAGACATAGCAGACATAGCCATAGCCACAGCAGCCATAGCCATAGCCATAGGACGCATAGCAACAGCCATAGCAGCCATAGCCATAGCCATATCAGCCATAGCCATAGCCATAGCCATAGCAGCAATAGCCATAGCCATAGCAGACATAGCCATAGCCATAGCAGCTTTAGCCATAGCCAAAGCATCCATAGCCATAGTCATAGCAGGCATAGCCATAGCCATAGCAGCTTCAGCCATAGCCGAAGCAGCCAGAGCCATTTCCATAGCATCCATAGCCACAGCCATAGCAGCCATAGCCATAGCCATAGCAGCCATCGCCATAGCCATAGCCATAGACATAGCAGGCATAGCCATAGCCATAGCAGCTTCAGCCGTAGCCAAAGCAGCCATAGCCATTGCCATAGCATCCATAGCCACAGCCATAGCAGCCATAGGCGTAGCCATCGCAGGAGTAGCCATAGCCATAGGCATAGCCATAGCAGCAATAGCAATAGCCATAGCCATAGCCATAGCAGTAATAGTCATAGCCAGAGCAGCCATAGCAGCCATAGCCATAGCCATTGCAGCCATAGCCATAGCCATAGCATTAGCAGCCATAGCCATAGCCATAGCATTAGCAGCCATAGCCATAGCCATAGCAGCCAAGGCCATTGCCATAGCATCCATAGCCCTGACTATAGCAGCCGTAGCCATAGCCATAGCAGTCATCGGAATAGCCATAGCCATAGCAGTCATAGCCTTAGCCATATCAGCCATAGCCATAGCTATAGCAGCCATAGCCAAAGCAGCCATAGCCATAGCCATAGCAGCCATAGCCGTAGCCATAGCAGCCATAGCCATAGCCATAGCAGCCGTAGCCATAACCATAGCAGCCATAGCCATATCCATTGGAGCCATAGCCATAGCCATAGCACTAGCAGCCATAGCCATAGCTATAGCAGCCACTGCCATATCTGCCATATGCATAGCCATAGCAGCCGTAGCCATAGCAGCCATAGCCATAGCCATATCAGCCATAGCCATAGCCATAGCCATAGCAGCAATGGACATAGCCATAGCAGACATAGCCACAGCCATAGCAGCTTTAGCCAAAGCCAAAGCATCCATAGCCATAGTCATAGCAGCCATAGCCATAGCCATAGCAGCTTTAGCCATAGCCAAAGCAGCCATAGCCATTGCCATAGCATCCATAGCCATAGCCATAGCAGCCATAGCCGGAGCCAAAGCAGCCATAGCCATAGCCATAGCAATAGCCATAGCCATAGCCATAGCACGCATAGCGACAGCCATAGCAGCCGTAGCCATAGCCATAGCAGCCATAGCCATAGCCACAGCCATAGCAGACGTAGCCATAGCCAAAGCAGCCATAGTCATAGCAATAGCAGCCATAGCCATAGCTATAGTAGCCATAGCCATAGCAGATAGACGCATTAGCAACAGCAACCATAGACATAGCCATCGCAGCCATAGGCATAGCCATAGCCACAGTAGCCATAGCCACAGCCATAGCAGCAATAGCCATAGCCATAGTCATAGCCGTAGCAGCAACAGTCATAGCCACAGCAGCCATAGCAGCAATAGCCATAGCCATAACAGCCATAGCAATAGCCATAGCAGTAGCCATAGCAGCAATAGCCATAGGCATAGCAGCCATAGCAGCCATAGCCATAGCCATAGCAGCCATAGCCATAGCCATAACAGCTATAGCCAAAGGCATATTAGCCATAGCCGTAGCTATAGCAGCTATAGGCATATCTAAAGGAGTCATAGCCATATCCATTGCAGCCGTAACCATAGCCATAGCAGCCATAGCCATGGCCATAGCAGCCATTGCCATGGCCATAGCAGCCATATCCATATGCATAGGTACCATAGCCATATCAGCCGTAGCCATAGCTATAGCCGCCATAGCCAAAGCAGACATAGCCATAGCTATAGCAGCCATAGCCATAGCCATAGCAGCCATAGCCGTAGCCATCGCGGCCATTGCCATACACATAGCCATAGCCATAGCAGCAATAGCAATAGCCATAGCAGCCAAAGACATAGCCATAGCCACATTAGCCGATGCCATAGCCATAGCAGCTATAGCCATAGCCGCAGCAGCCAATGCCATAGCCATAGCAGTTATAGCCATAGCCGTAGCAGCCATAGGCATAGCTATACCAGTCATAGACATAGCAGTCATAGCCATAGCCATAGCAGCCATAGTCATAGCAATAGCCACAGCCATAGCAGCAATAGTCATCGCCATAGCAGCCCTAGCAGCCATATCCATAGCCATAGCAGCCCTAGCAGCCGTAGCCATAGCCAGAGCAGCCATAGCCACAACCATAGCAGCCATAGCCATAGCCATAGCATTCATCGGCATAGCCATAGCCATAGCAGTCGTAGCCATAGCCATATCAGCCATAGGCATAGCTATAGCAGCCATAGCCGAAGCAGCCATAGACGTAGCCATAGGAGCCATAGCCATAGCCATAGCAGCCATAGCCGTAGCCATCGCAGGCATAGCCATAGCCATAGCAGCCATAGCCATCGCCATATCAGCCATAGCCATAGCCAAAGTACCCATAGCCATAGCCACAGCTGCTGTAGCCATAGCCATATCAGCCATAGCCATAGCTATAGCAGCCATAGCCAAAGCAGCCATAGCCATAGCCATAGCAGCCATAGCCATAGCCATAGCAGCCATAGCCATAGCCATAGCAGCCGTAGCCTTAGCAGCCACAGCCATAGCCATACGAGCCATAGCCAATGGCGTAGCCACAGCAGCCGTAGCCATAGCCACAGCCGTAACAGCCATAGCAACAGCCATAGCCATAGCAGCCATAGCCATAGCCATATCAGCCATAGCCATAAGCATAGCCATTGCAGCAATAGCCATAGCCGCAGCAGCCATATCCATATGTATAGGTACCATAGCCACATCAGCCATAGCCATAGCTATAGCAGCCATAGCCAAAGCAGCCATAGCCATAGCTATGGCAGCCATAGCCATAGCCATAGCAGCCATAGCCGTAGCCGTCGCAGCCATTGCCATACCCATTGCCATAGCCATAGCAGCAATAGCAATAGCCATAGCAGCCATAGACATAGCCATAGCCAGATTAGCCGATGCCATAGCCATAGCAGTTATAGCCATAGCCGCAGCAGCCACAGGCATAGCTATACCAGCCATAGACATAGCAGCCATAGCCATAGCCATAGCAGCCATAGCCGTAGCCATAGTAGCCATAGCCATAGCCATAGCAGCCGTAGCCATAACCATAGCAGCCATAGCCATAGCCATAGCAGCCATAGCCGTAGCCATAGTAGCCATAGCCATAGCCATAGCAGCCGTAGCCATAACCATAGCAGCCATAGCCATATCCATTGGAGCCATAGCCATATCCATAGCATTAGCAGCCATAGCCATAGCTATAGCAGCCACTGCCATAGCTGCCATATGCATAGCCATAGCAGCCGTAGCCATAGCAGCCATAGCCATAGCCATATCAGCCATAGCCATAGCCATAGCCATAGCAGCAATGGCCATAGCCATAGCAGACATAGCCACAGCCATAGCAGCTTTAGCCAAAGCCAAAGCATCCATAGCCATAGTCATAGCAGCCATAGCCATAGCCATAGCAGCTTTAGCCATAGCCAAAGCAGCCATAGCCATTGCCATAGCATCCATAGCCATAGCCATAGCAGCCATAGCCGTAGCCATAGCAGCCATAGCCATAGCCATAGCAATAGCCATAGCCATAGCCATAGCACGCATAGCGACAGCCATAGCAGCCGTAGCCATAGCCATAGCAGATAGACGCATTAGCAACAGCAACCATAGACATAGCCATCGCAGCCATAGCCATAGCCATAGCCACAGTAGCCATAGCCACAGCCATAGCAGCAATAGCCATAGGCATAGCAGCCATAGCAGCCGTAGCCATAGCCATAGCAGCCATAGTCATAGCCATAGCACGCATAGCGACAGCCATAGCAGCCGTATCCATAGCCATAGCAGTCATAGCCACAGCAATAGCACGCATAGCGATAACCATAGCAGCCGCAGCCATAGCAATAGCAGCCGTAGCCATAACCATATCAGCCATAGCCATAGCTATAGCAGCCATAGCCAAAGCAGCCATAGCCATAGCCACAGCAGCCATAGCCATAGCCACAGCCATAGCAGCCATAGCCACAGCCATGGACATAGCAGCCATAGCTATATCCATAGCAGCCATAGCCATAGCCATAGCCATAGCAGACATAGACGTAGCCATAGGAGCCATAGCCATAGCCATAGCAGCCATAGCCGTAGCCATCGCAGGCATAGCCATAGCCATAGCCTTAGCAGCAACAGCCACAGCCATAGCAGCCATAGCAGCCATAGCCATAGCCATAGCAGCCATAGTCATAGCCATAGCACGCATAGCGACAGCCATAGCAGCCGTAGCCGTAGCCATAGCAGCCATAGCCATAGCAATAGCACGCATAGCGATAACCATAGCAGCCGCAGCCATAGCCATAGCAGCTGTAGCCATAGCCATATCAGCCATAGCCATAGCTATAGCAGCCATAGCCAAAGCAGCCATAGGCACAGCCACAGCAGCCATAGCCATAGCCACAGCCATAGCAGCCATAGCCACAGCCATAGAGATAGCAGCCATAGCTATATCCATAGCAGCCATAGCCATAGCCATAGCCATAGAAGCCATAGACGTAGCCATAGGCACATTAGCCGATGCCATAGCCATAGCAGTTATAGCCATAGCCGCAGCAGCCATAGGCATGGCTATACCAGCCATAGACATAGCAGCCATAGCCATAGCCATAGGAGCCATTGTCATAGCCATAGCCATAGCCACAGCAGCCAATGCCATAGCCATAGCAGTTATAGCCATAGCCGTAGCAGCCATAGCCATAGCCATAGCAGCCATAGCCGTAGCCATAGCAGACATAGCCATAGCCATAGCAGCCGTAGCCATAGCAGCCACAGCCATAGCCATACGAGCCATAGCCAATTGCGTAGCCACAGCAGCCGTAGCCATAGCCACAGCCGTAACAGCCATAGCAACAGCCATAGCCATAGCAGCCATAGCTATATCCATAGCAGCCATAGCCATAGCCATATCCATAGCAGCCATAGACATAGACGTAGCCACAGTAGCCAATGCCATAGCCATAGCAATTATAGCCATAGCCGTAGCAGCCATAGGCATATCTATACCATAGACATAGCAGCCATTGCCATAGCCGTAGCAGCCATTGTCATAGCCATAGCCACAGCCATAGCAGCAATAGCCATAGCCATAGCCATAGCCATAGCAGCAATAGTCATAGCCATATCCATAGCAGCCATAACCATAGCCATAGCAGCCATAGCCATGGCCATAGCAGCCATTGCCATGGCCATAGCAGCCATAGCCATATGTATAGGTACCATAGCCATAGCAGCCATAGCGATAGCCATAGCAGCCATAGACATAGCCATAGCCAGATTAGCCGATGCCATAGCCATAGCAGTTATAGCCATAGCCGCAGCAGCCATAGGCATAGCTATACCAGCCATAGACATAGCAGCCATAGCCATAGCCATAGCAGCCATAGCCGTAGCCATAGTAGCCATAGCCATAGCCATAGCAGCCGTAGCCATAACCATAGCAGCCATAGCCATATCCATTGGAGCCATAGCCATATCCATAGCATTAGCAACCATAGCCATAGCTATAGCAGCCACTGCCATAGCTGCCATAGCTGCCATAGGCATAGCCATAGCAGCCGTAGCCATAGCAGCCATAGCCATAGCCATAGCAGCCGTAGCCATAACCATAGCAGCCATAGCCATATCCATTGGAGCCATAGCCATATCCATAGCATTAGCAGCCATAGCCATAGCTATAGCAGCCACTGCCATAGCTGCCATATGCATAGCCATAGCAGCCGTAGCCATAGCAGCCATAGCCATAGCCATATCAGCCATAGCCATAGCCATAGCCATAGCAGCAATGGCCATAGCCATAGCAGACATAGCCACAGCCATAGCAGCTTTAGCCAAAGCCAAAGCATCCATAGCCATAGTCATAGCAGCCATAGCCATAGCCATAGCAGCTTTAGCCATAGCCAAAGCAGCCATAGCCATTGCCATAGCATCCATAGCCATAGCCATAGCAGCCATAGCCGTAGCCATAGCAGCCATAGCCATAGCCATAGCAATAGCCATAGCCATAGCCATAGCACGCATAGCGACAGCCATAGCAGCCGTAGCCATAGCCATAGCAGATAGACGCATTAGCAACAGCAACCATAGACATAGCCATCGCAGCCATAGCCATAGCCATAGCCACAGTAGCCATAGCCACAGCCATAGCAGCAATAGCCATAGGCATAGCAGCCATAGCAGCCGTAGCCATAGCCATAGCAGCCATAGTCATAGCCATAGCACGCATAGCGACAGCCATAGCAGCCGTATCCATAGCCATAGCAGTCATAGCCACAGCAATAGCACGCATAGCGATAACCATAGCAGCCGCAGCCATAGCAATAGCAGCCGTAGCCATAACCATATCAGCCATAGCCATAGCTATAGCAGCCATAGCCAAAGCAGCCATAGCCATAGCCACAGCAGCCATAGCCATAGCCACAGCCATAGCAGCCATAGCCACAGCCATGGACATAGCAGCCATAGCTATATCCATAGCAGCCATAGCCATAGCCATAGCCATAGCAGACATAGACGTAGCCATAGGAGCCATAGCCATAGCCATAGCAGCCATAGCCGTAGCCATCGCAGGCATAGCCATAGCCATAGCCTTAGCAGCAACAGCCACAGCCATAGCAGCCATAGCAGCCATAGCCATAGCCATAGCAGCCATAGTCATAGCCATAGCACGCATAGCGACAGCCATAGCAGCCGTAGCCGTAGCCATAGCAGCCATAGCCATAGCAATAGCACGCATAGCGATAACCATAGCAGCCGCAGCCATAGCCATAGCAGCTGTAGCCATAGCCATATCAGCCATAGCCATAGCTATAGCAGCCATAGCCAAAGCAGCCATAGGCACAGCCACAGCAGCCATAGCCATAGCCACAGCCATAGCAGCCATAGCCACAGCCATAGAGATAGCAGCCATAGCTATATCCATAGCAGCCATAGCCATAGCCATAGCCATAGAAGCCATAGACGTAGCCATAGGCACATTAGCCGATGCCATAGCCATAGCAGTTATAGCCATAGCCGCAGCAGCCATAGGCATGGCTATACCAGCCATAGACATAGCAGCCATAGCCATAGCCATAGGAGCCATTGTCATAGCCATAGCCATAGCCACAGCAGCCAATGCCATAGCCATAGCAGTTATAGCCATAGCCGTAGCAGCCATAGCCATAGCCATAGCAGCCATAGCCGTAGCCATAGCAGACATAGCCATAGCCATAGCAGCCGTAGCCATAGCAGCCACAGCCATAGCCATACGAGCCATAGCCAATTGCGTAGCCACAGCAGCCGTAGCCATAGCCACAGCCGTAATAGCCATAGCAACAGCCATAGCCATAGCAGCCATAGCTATATCCATAGCAGCCATAGCCATAGCCATATCCATAGCAGCCATAGACATAGACGTAGCCACAGTAGCCAATGCCATAGCCATAGCAATTATAGCCATAGCCGTAGCAGCCATAGGCATATCTATACCATAGACATAGCAGCCATTGCCATAGCCGTAGCAGCCATTGTCATAGCCATAGCCACAGCCATAGCAGCAATAGCCATAGCCATAGCCATAGCCATAGCAGCAATAGTCATAGCCATATCCATAGCAGCCATAACCATAGCCATAGCAGCCATAGCCATGGCCATAGCAGCCATTGCCATGGCCATAGCAGCCATAGCCATATGTATAGGTACCATAGCCATAGCAGCCATAGCGATAGCCATAGCAGCCATAGACATAGCCATAGCCAGATTAGCCGATGCCATAGCCATAGCAGTTATAGCCATAGCCGCAGCAGCCATAGGCATAGCTATACCAGCCATAGACATAGCAGCCATAGCCATAGCCATAGCAGCCATAGCCGTAGCCATAGTAGCCATAGCCATAGCCATAGCAGCCGTAGCCATAACCATAGCAGCCATAGCCATATCCATTGGAGCCATAGCCATATCCATAGCATTAGCAACCATAGCCATAGCTATAGCAGCCACTGCCATAGCTGCCATAGCTGCCATAGGCATAGCCATAGCAGCCGTAGCCATAGCAGCCATAGCCATAGCCATATCAGCCATAGCCATAGCCATAGCCATAGCAGCCGTAACCATAGCCATAGCAGCCATAGCCACAACCATAGCAGCCATAGCCATAGCCATAGCAGTCATCGGCATAGCCATAGCCATAGCAGTCAAAGCCATAGCCATATCAGCCATAGCCATAGCTATAGCAGCCATAGTCGAAGCAGCCATAGCCATAGCCATAGCAGCCATAGCCGTAGCCATAGCTGCCATAGCCATAGCCATAGCAGCCGTAGCCATAACCATAGCAGCCATAGCCATATCCATTGGAGCCATAGCCATATCCATAGCATTAGCAGCCATAGCCATAGCTATAGCAGCCACTGCCATAGCTGCCATATGCATAGCCATAGCAGCCGTAGCCATAGCAGCCATAGCCATAGCCATATCAGCCATAGCCATAGCCATAGCCATAGCAGCAATGGCCATAGCCATAGCAGACATAGCCACAGCCATAGCAGCTTTAGCCAAAGCCAAAGCATCCATAGCCATAGTCATAGCAGCCATAGCCATAGCCATAGCAGCTTTAGCCATAGCCAAAGCAGCCATAGCCATTCCCACAGCATCCATAGCCATAGCCATAGCAGCCATAGCCGTAGCCATAGCAGCCATAGCCATAGCCATAGCAGCCGTAGCCATAACCATAGCAGCCATAGCCATATCCATTGGAGCCATAGCCATATCCATAGCATTAGCAACCATAGCCATAGCTATAGCAGCCACTGCCACAGCTGCCATAGCTGCCATAGGCATAGCCATAGCAGCCGTAGCCATAGCAGCCATAGCCATTGCCATATCAGCCATAGCCATAGCCATAGCCATAGCAGCCGTAACCATAGCCATAGCAGCCATAGCCACAACCATAGCAGCCATAGCCATAGCCATAGCAGTCATCGGCATAGCCATAGCCATAGCAGTCATAGCCATAGCCATATCAGCCATAGCCATATCTATAGCAGCCATAGTCGAAGCAGCCATAGCCATAGCCATAGCAGCCATAGCCGTAGCCATAGCTGCCATAGCCATAGCCATAGCAGCCGTAGCCATAACCATAGCATTAGCAACGATAGCCACAGCTATAGCAGCCACTGCCATAGCTGCCATAGCTGCCATAGGCATAGCCATAGCAGCCGTAGCCACAGCAGCCATAGCCATAGCCATATCAGCCATAGCCATAGCCATAGCCATAGCAGCCGTAACCATAGCCATAGCAGCCATAGCCACAACCATAGCAGCCATAGCCATAGCCATAGCAGTCATCGGCATAGCCATAGCCATAGCAGTCATAGCCATAGCCATATCAGCCATAGCCATATCTATAGCAGCCATAGTCGAAGCAGCCATAGCCATAGCCATAGCAGCCATAGCCGTAGCCATAGCTGCCATAGCCATAGCCATAGCAGCCGTAGCCATAACCATAGCAGCCATAGCCATATCCATTGGAGCCATAGCCATATCCATAGCATTAGCAGCCATAGCCATAGCTATAGCAGCCACTGCCATAGCTGCCATATGCATAGCCATAGCAGCCGTAGCCATAGCAGCCATAGCCATAGCCATATCAGCCATAGCCATAGCCATAGCCATAGCCATAGCAGCAATGGCCATAGCCATAGCAGACATAGCCACAGCCATAGCAGCTTTAGCCAAAGCCAAAGCATCCATAGCCATAGTCATAGCAGCCATAGCCATAGCCATAGCAGCTTTAGCCATAGCCAAAGCAGCCATAGCCATTCCCACAGCATCCATAGCCATAGCCATAGCAGCCATAGCCGTAGCCATAGCAGCCATAGCCATAGCCATAGCAGCCGTAGCCATAACCATAGCAGCCATAGCCATATCCATTGGAGCCATAGCCATATCCATAGCATTAGCAACCATAGCCATAGCTATAGCAGCCACTGCCATAGCTGCCATAGCTGCCATAGGCATAGCCATAGCAGCCGTAGCCATAGCAGCCATAGCCATAGCCATATCAGCCATAGCCATAGCCATAGCCATAGCAGCCGTAACCATAGCCATAGCAGCCATAGCCACAACCATAGCAGCCATAGCCATAGCCATAGCAGTCATCGGCATAGCCATAGCCATAGCAGTCATAGCCATAGCCATATCAGCCATAGCCATATCTATAGCAGCCATAGTCGAAGCAGCCATAGCCATAGCCATAGCAGCCATAGCCGTAGCCATAGCTGCCATAGCCATAGCCATAGCAGCCGTAGCCATAACCATAGCAGCCATAGCCATATCCATTGGAGCCATAGCCATATCCATAGCATTAGCAGCCATAGCCATAGCTATAGCAGCCACTGCCATAGCTGCCATAGGCATAGCCATAGCAGCCGTAGCCATAGCAGCCATAGCCATAGCCATATCAGCCATAGCCATAGCCATAGCCATAGCAGCAATAGCCATAGCCATAGCAGACATAGCCACAGCCATAGCAGCTTTAGCCAAAGCCAAAGCATCCATAGCCATAGTCATAGCAGCCATAGCCATAGCCATAGCAGCTTTAGCCATAGCCAAAGCAGCCATAGCCATTGCCATAGCATCCATAGCCATAGCCATAGCAGCCATAGTCATAGCCATAGCAGTAGCCATAGCAGCAATAGCCACAGGAAGAGCAGCCATAGAAGCCATAGCCATAGCCATAGCAGTAGCCAAAGCAGCAATAGCCATAGGCATAGCAGCCATAGAAGCCATAGCCATAGCCATAGCCATAGCCATAGCAGCAATAGCAATAGCCATACAGCCATAGCAGCCATAGCCATAGCCATAGCAGCCATAGCCATAGCCACAGCCATAGCAGACATAGCCATAGCCAAAGCAGCCATAGTCATAGCAATAGCAGCCATAGCCATAGCTATAGTAGCCATAGCCATAGCAGCCATAGCCATAGCCATATCAGCCATAGCCATAGCCATGGCCATTGCAGAAATAGCCATAGCCACATCAGCCATAGCCATAGCTATAGCCGCCATAGCCAAAGCAGACATAGCCATAGCTATAGCAGCCATAGCCATAGCCATAGCAGCCATTGCCGTAGCCATCGCAGCCATTGCCATACACATAGCCATAGCCATAGCAACAATAGCAATAGCCATAGCAGCCAAAGACATAGCCATAGCCACATTAGCCGATGCCATAGAAATAGCAGTTATAGCCATAGCCGCAGCAGCCATAGGCATAGCTATAGCAGCCATTGCTATAGCTGCCATAGGCATAGCCATAGCAGCCGTAGCCATAGCAGCCATAGCCATAACCATACGAGCCATAGCCAATGGCATAGCCACAGCAGCCGTAGCCATAGCCACAGCCATAACAGCCATAGCAACAGCCATAGCCATAGCATCCATAGCCACAGCCATAGCAGCCATAGCCATATCCATACCAGCCATCGCCATAGCCATAGCCAAAGCATCCATAGCCATAGTCATAGCAGGCATAGCCATAGCCATAGCAGCTTCAGCCATAGCCAAAGCAGCCATAGCCATTGCCATAGCATCCATAGCCACAGCCATAGCAGCCACAGCCGTAGCCATCGCAGGCATAGCCATAGCCATAGCCATAGCCATAGCAGCAATAGCAATAGCCATAGCCATAGCCATAGCAGTAATAGTCATAGCCAGAGCAGCCATAGCAGCCATAGCCATAGCCATTGCAGCCATAGCCATAGCCATAGCATTAGCAGCCATAGCCATAGCCATAGCAGCCAAGGCCATTGCCATAGCATCCATAGCCATAACTATAGCAGCGGTAGCCATAGCCATAGCAGTCATCGGAATAGCCATAGCCACAGCAGTCATAGCCTTAGCCATATCAGCCATAGCCATAGCTATAGCAGCCATAGCCAAAGCAGCCATAGCCATAGCCATAGCAGCCATAGCCGTAGCCATAGCAGCCATAGCCATAGCCATAGCAGCCGTAGCCATAACCATAGCAGCCATAGCCATATCCATTGGAGCCATAGCCATAGCCATAGCACTAGCAGCCATAGCCATAGCTATAGCAGCCATTGCTATAGCTGCCATAGGCATAGCCATAGCAGCCGTAGCCATAGCAGCCATAGCCATAGCCATACGAGCCATAGCCAATGGCATAGCCACAGCAGCCGTAGCCATAGCCACAGCCATAACAGCCATAGCAACAGCCATAGCCATAGCAGCCATAGCTACATCCATAGCAGCCATAGCCATAGCCACAGCCATAGCAGCCATAGTCGTAGACATAGCCACAGTAGCCAATGCCATAGCCATAGCAGTTATAGGCATAGCCGTAGCAGCCATAGGCACATCTATACCATAGACATAGCAGCCATTGCCATAGCCATAGCAGCCATTGGCATAGCCATAGCCACAGCCATAGCAGCAATAGCCATAGCAGCTATAGCCATAGCCATATCAGCCATAGCCATAGCTATAGCAGCCATAGCCAAAGCAGACATAGCCATAGCCATAGCAGCCATAGCCGTAGCCATAGCAGCCATAGCCATAGCCAAAGCAGCCGTAGCCATAGCAGCCACAGCCGTAGCCGTACGAGCCATAGCCAATGGCGTAGCCACAGCAGCCGTAGCCATAGCCACAGCCGTAACAGCCATAGCAACAGCCATAGCCATAGCAGCCATAGCTATATCCATAGCAGCCATAGCCATAGCCGTATCCATAGCAGCCATAGACATAGACATGGCCACAGTAGCCAATGCCATAGCCATAGCAATTATAGCCATAGCCGTAGCAGCCATAGGCATATCTATACCATAGACATAGCAGCCATTGCCATAGCCATTGCAGCCATTGTCATAGCCATAGCCACAGCCATAGCAGCAATAGCCATAGCCATAGCCATAGCCATAGCGGCAATAGTCATAGCCATATCCATAGCAGCCATAACCGTAGCCATAGCAGCCATAGCCATGGCCATAGCAGCCATTGCCATGGCCATAGCAGCCATAGCCATATGTATAGGTACCTTAGCCATAGCAGCCATAGCGATAGCCACAGCAGCCATAGCCGTAGCCATCGCAGCCATAGCCATAGCCATAGCCTTAGCAGCAACAGCCACAGCCATAGCAGCCATAGCAGCCATAGCCATAGCCATAGCAGCCATAGTCATAGCCATAGCACGCATAGCGACAGCCATAGCAGCCGTAGCCATAGCCATAGCAGCCATAGCCATAGCAATAGCACGCATAGCGATAACCATAGCAGCCGCAGCCATAGCCATAGCATCTGTAGCCATAGCCATATCAGCCATAGCCATAGCTATAGTAGCCGTAGCCAAAGCAGCCATAGCCATAGCCACAGCAGCCATAGCCATAGCCACAGCCATAGCAGCCATAGCCACAGCCATAGAGATAGCAGCCATAGCTATGTCCATAGCAGCCATAGCCATAGCCATAGCCATAGCAGCCATAGACGTAGCCATAGCCACATTAGCCGATGCCATAGCCATAGCAGTTATAGCCATAGCCGCAGCAGCCATAGGCATGGCTATACCAGCCATACACATAGCAGCCATAGCCATAGCAATAGCAGCCATAGCCATAGCTATAGCAGCCATAGATATAGCAGCCATTGCCATAGCTGTAGCAGTAATAATCATAGCCATAGCAGATTTAGCCGTAGCCAAAGCATCCATAGCCATAGCCATAGGAGCCATCGCCATATCCATAGGAGCCATAGCCATAGCCGTAGCAGCCATAGCCGTAGCCATAACAGCAATAGCCATAGCCATAGCAGCCATAGCAGCCATAGTCATAGCCATAGCAGCCATAGCTATAGCAATAGAACGCATAGCGATAACCTTAGCAGCCGCAGCCATAGACATAGCAGCCGTTGCCATAGCCACAGCATCCATAGCAATAGCCATAGCAGCCATAGCAGACATAGCCATAGCCTTAGCAGCCATATCCATAGCCATAGCACGCATAGCGACAGCCATTGCAGCCATAGCCATTGCCGTAGCAGCCTTAGCCATAGCCATATCAGCCATAGCCATAGCCAAAGCATCCATAGCCATAGCCATAGCAGCTATAGCCATAGCAATATCAGCCATAGCCATAGCTATAGCACCCATAGCCAAAGCAGCCATAGCCATAGCCATAGCAGGCATAGCCATAGCCATAGCAGCCATAGCCATAGCCATATCAGCCATAGCCATAGCCATAGCCATTGCAGAAATAGCCATAGCCACATCAGCCATAGCTATATCCATAGCAGCCAAAGCCATTGCCATAGCCATAGCAGCCATTGTCATAGTCATAGCCACAGCCTTAGCAGCAATTGCCATAGCCATATCAGCCATAGCCATAGCCATAGCCATAGCAGCAATGGCCATAGCCATAGCAGACATAGCCACAGCCATAGCAGCTTTAGCCAAAGCCAAAGCATCCATAGCCATAGTCATAGCAGCCATAGCCATAGCCATAGCAGCTTTAGCCATAGCCAAAGCAGCCATAGCCATTCCCACAGCATCCATAGCCATAGCCATAGCAGCCATAGCCGTAGCCATAGCAGCCATAGCCATAGCCATAGCAGCCGTAGCCATAACCATAGCAGCCATAGCCATATCCATTGGAGCCATAGCCATATCCATAGCATTAGCAACCATAGCCATAGCTATAGCAGCCACTGCCATAGCTGCCATAGCTGCCATAGGCATAGCCATAGCAGCCGTAGCCATAGCAGCCATAGCCATTGCCATATCAGCCATAGCCATAGCCATAGCCATAGCAGCCGTAACCATAGCCATAGCAGCCATAGCCACAACCATAGCAGCCATAGCCATAGCCATAGCAGTCATCGGCATAGCCATAGCCATAGCAGTCATAGCCATAGCCATATCAGCCATAGCCATATCTATAGCAGCCATAGTCGAAGCAGCCATAGCCATAGCCATAGCAGCCATAGCCGTAGCCATAGCTGCCATAGCCATAGCCATAGCAGCCGTAGCCATAACCATAGCATTAGCAACCATAGCCATAGCTATAGCAGCCACTGCCATAGCTGCCATAGCTGCCATAGGCATAGCCATAGCAGCCGTAGCCATAGCAGCCATAGCCATAGCCATATCAGCCATAGCCATAGCCATAGCCATAGCAGCCGTAACCATAGCCATAGCAGCCATAGCCACAACCATAGCAGCCATAGCCATAGCCATAGCAGTCATCGGCATAGCCATAGCCATAGCAGTCATAGCCATAGCCATATCAGCCATAGCCATAGCTATAGCAGCCATAGTCGAAGCAGCCATAGCCATAGCCATAGCAGCCATAGCCGTAGCCATAGCTGCCATAGCCATAGCCATAGCAGCCGTAGCCATAACCATAGCAGCCATAGCCATATCCATTGGAGCCATAGCCATATCCATAGCATTAGCAGCCATAGCCATAGCTATAGCAGCCACTGCCATAGCTGCCATATGCATAGCCATAGCAGCCGTAGCCATAGCAGCCATAGCCATAGCCATATCAGCCATAGCCATAGCCATAGCCATAGCCATAGCAGCAATGGCCATAGCCATAGCAGACATAGCCACAGCCATAGCAGCTTTAGCCAAAGCCAAAGCATCCATAGCCATAGTCATAGCAGCCATAGCCATAGCCATAGCAGCTTTAGCCATAGCCAAAGCAGCCATAGCCATTCCCACAGCATCCATAGCCATAGCCATAGCAGCCATAGCCGTAGCCATAGCAGCCATAGCCATAGCCATAGCAGCCGTAGCCATAACCATAGCAGCCATAGCCATATCCATTGGAGCCATAGCCATATCCATAGCATTAGCAACCATAGCCATAGCTATAGCAGCCACTGCCATAGCTGCCATAGCTGCCATAGGCATAGCCATAGCAGCCGTAGCCATAGCAGCCATAGCCATAGCCATATCAGCCATAGCCATAGCCATAGCCATAGCAGCCGTAACCATAGCCATAGCAGCCATAGCCACAACCATAGCAGCCATAGCCATAGCCATAGCAGTCATCGGCATAGCCATAGCCATAGCAGTCATAGCCATAGCCATATCAGCCATAGCCATATCTATAGCAGCCATAGTCGAAGCAGCCATAGCCATAGCCATAGCAGCCATAGCCGTAGCCATAGCTGCCATAGCCATAGCCATAGCAGCCGTAGCCATAACCATAGCAGCCATAGCCATATCCATTGGAGCCATAGCCATATCCATAGCATTAGCAGCCATAGCCATAGCTATAGCAGCCACTGCCATAGCTGCCATAGGCATAGCCATAGCAGCCGTAGCCATAGCAGCCATAGCCATAGCCATATCAGCCATAGCCATAGCCATAGCCATAGCAGCAATAGCCATAGCCATAGCAGACATAGCCACAGCCATAGCAGCTTTAGCCAAAGCCAAAGCATCCATAGCCATAGTCATAGCAGCCATAGCCATAGCCATAGCAGCTTTAGCCATAGCCAAAGCAGCCATAGCCATTGCCATAGCATCCATAGCCATAGCCATAGCAGCCATAGCCATAGCCATAGCAGTAGCCATAGCAGCAATAGCCACAGGAATAGCAGCCATAGAAGCCATAGCCATAGCCATAGCAGTAGCCAAAGCAGCAATAGCCATAGGCATAGCAGCCATAGAAGCCATAGCCATAGCCATAGCCATAGCCATAGCAGCAATAGCAATAGCCATACAGCCATAGCAGCCATAGCCATAGCCATAGCAGCCATAGCCATAGCCACAGCCATAGCAGACATAGCCATAGCCAAAGCAGCCATAGTCATAGCAATAGCAGCCATAGCCATAGCTATAGTAGCCATAGCCATAGCAGCCATAGCCATAGCCATATCAGCCATAGCCATAGCCATGGCCATTGCAGAAATAGCCATAGCCACATCAGCCATAGCCATAGCTATAGCCGCCATAGCCAAAGCAGACATAGCCATAGCTATAGCAGCCATAGCCATAGCCATAGCAGCCATTGCCGTAGCCATCGCAGCCATTGCCATACACATAGCCATAGCCATAGCAACAATAGCAATAGCCATAGCAGCCAAAGACATAGCCATAGCCACATTAGCCGATGCCATAGAAATAGCAGTTATAGCCATAGCCGCAGCAGCCATAGGCATAGCTATAGCAGCCATTGCTATAGCTGCCATAGGCATAGCCATAGCAGCCGTAGCCATAGCAGCCATAGCCATAGCCATACGAGCCATAGCCAATGGCATAGCCACAGCAGCCGTAGCCATAGCCACAGCCATAACAGCCATAGCAACAGCCATAGCCATAGCATCCATAGCCAGAGCCATAGCAGCCATAGCCATATCCATACCAGCCATCGCCATAGCCATAGCCAAAGCATCCATAGCCATAGTCATAGCAGGCATAGCCATAGCCATAGCAGCTTCAGCCATAGCCAAAGCAGCCATAGCCATTGCCATAGCATCCATAGCCACAGCCATAGCAGCCACAGCCGTAGCCATCGCAGGCATAGCCATAGCCATAGCCATAGCCATAGCAGCAATAGCAATAGCCATAGCCATAGCCATAGCAGTAATAGTCATAGCCAAAGCATCCATAGCCATAGCCATAGCAGCTATAGCCATAGCAATATCAGCCATAGCCATAGCTATAGCACCCATAGCCAAAGCAGCCATAGCCATAGCCATAGCAGGCATAGCCATAGCCATAGCAGCCATAGCCATAGCCATATCAGCCATAGCCATAGCCATAGCCATTGCAGAAATAGCCATAGCCACATCAGCCATAGCTATATCCATAGCAGCCAAAGCCATTGCCATAGCCATAGCAGCCATTGTCATAGTCATAGCCACAGCCTTAGCAGCAATTGCCATAGCCATAGCCATAGCCATAGCAGCAATAGTCATAGCCAGAGCAGCCATAGCAGCCATAGCCATAGCCATAGCAGCCATAGCAATAGCCATAGCAGTAGCCATAGCAGCAACAGCCATAGGCATAGCAGCCATAGCAGCCATAGCCATAGCCATAGCAGCCATAGCCATAGCCATAACAGCTATAGCCAAAGGCATATTAGCCATAGCCGTAGCTATAGCAGCTATAGGCATATCTAAAGGAGTCATAGCCATATCCATAGCAGCCGTAACCACAGCCATAGCAGCCATAGCCATGGCCATAGCAGCCATTGCCATGGCCATAGCAGCCATATCCATATGAATAGAACCATAGCCATATCAGCCGTAGCCATAGCTATAGCCGCCATAGCCAAAGCAGACATAGCCATAGCTATAGCAGCCATAGCCATAGCCATAGCAGCCATAGCCGTAGCCATCGCAGCCATTGCCATACACATAGCCATAGCCATAGCAGCAATAGCAATAGCCATAGCAGCCAAAGACATAGCCATAGCCACATTAGCCGATGCCATAGGCATAGCAGGTATAGCCATAGCCGCAGCAGCCAATGCCATAGCCATAGCAGTTATAGCCATAGCCGTAGCAGCCATAGGCATAGCTATACCAGTCATAGACATAGCAGTCATAGCCATAGCCATAGCAGCCATAGTCATAGCAATAGCCACAGCCATAGCAGCAATAGTCATCGCCATAGCAGCCCTAGCAGCCGTAGCCATAGCCATAGCAGCCATAGCCACAACCATAGCAGCCATAGCCATAGCCATAGCATACATCGGCATAGCCATAGCCATAGCAGTCGTAGCCATAGCCATATCAGCCATAGCCATAGCTATAGCAGCCATAGCCGAAGCAGCCATAGCCATAGCCATAGCAGCCATAGCCGTAGCCATAGCAGCCATAGCCATAGCCATAGCAGCCGTAGCCATAACCATAGCAGCCATAGCCATATCCATTGGAGCCATAGCCATATCCATAGCATTAGCAGCCATAGCCATAGCTATAGCAGCCACTGCCATAGCTGCCATAGGCATAGCCATAGCAGCCGTAGCCATAGCAGCCATAGCCATAGCCATACGAGCCATAGCCACTGCCACAGCCACAGCAGCCGTAGCCATAGCCATAACAGCCATAGCCAAAGGCATATTAGCCATAGCCGTAGCTATAGCAGCTATAGGCATATCTAAAGGAGTCATAGCCATATCCATAGCAGCCGTAACCATAGCCATAGCAGCCATAGCCATGGCCATAGCAGCCATTGCCATGGCCATAGCAGCCATATCCATATGTATAGGTACCATAGCCATATCAGCCATAGCCATAGCTATAGCCGCCATAGCCGTAGCCATAGCAGCCATAGCCACAGCCATAGCAGCCGTAGCCATAACCATAGCAGCCATAGCCATATCCATTGGAGCCATAGCCATGTCCATAGCATTAGCAACCATAGCCATAGCTATTGCAGCCACTGCCATAGCTGCCATAGCTGCCATAGGCATAGCCATAGCAGCCGTAGCCATAGCAGCCATAGCCATAGCCATATCAGCCATAGCCATAGCCATAGCCATAGCAGCAATGGCCATAGCCATAGCAGACATAGCCACAGCCATAGCAGCTTTAGCCAAAGCCAAAGCATCCATAGCCATAGTCATAGCAGCCATAGCCATAGCCATAGCAGCTTTAGCCATAGCCAAAGCAGCCATAGCCATTGCCATAGCATCCATAGCCATAGCCATAGCAGCCATAGCCGTAGCCATAGCAGCCATAGCCATAGCCATAGCAATAGCCATAGCCATAGCCATAGCACGCATAGCGACAGCCATAGCAGCCGTAGCCATAGCCATAGCAGATAGACGCATTAGCAACAGCAACCATAGACATAGCCATCGCAGCCATAGCCATAGCCATAGCCACAGTAGCCATAGCCACAGCCATAGCAGCAATAGCCATAGGCATAGCAGCCATAGCAGCCGTAGCCATAGCCATAGCAGCCATAGTCATAGCCATAGCACGCATAGCGACAGCCATAGCAGCCGTATCCATAGCCATAGCAGTCATAGCCATAGCAATAGCACGCATAGCGATAACCATAGCAGCCGCAGCCATAGCAATAGCAGCCGTAGCCATAACCATATCAGCCATAGCCATAGCTATAGCAGCCATAGCCAAAGCAGCCATAGCCATAGCCACAGCAGCCATAGCCATAGCCACAGCCATAGCAGCCATAGCCACAGTCATGGACATAGCAGCCATAGCTATATCCATAGCAGCCATAGCCATAGCCATAGCCATAGCAGCCATAGACGTAGCCATAGGAGCCATAGCCATAGCCATAGCAGCCATAGCCGTAGCCATCGCAGGCATAGCCATAGCCATAGCAGCCATAGCCATAGCCATATCAGCCATAGCCAGAGCCAAAGTACCCATAGCCATAGCCATAGCTGCTATAGCCATAGCCATATCAGCCATAGCTATAGCTATAGCAGCCATAGCCAAAGCAGCCATAGCCATAGCCATAGCAGCCATAGCCATAGCCATAGCAGCCATAGCCATAGCCATAGCAGCCGTAGCCATAGCAGCCACAGCCATAGCCATACGAGCCATAGCCAATGGCGTAGCCACAGCAGCCGTAGCCATAGCCACAGCCGTAACAGCCATAGCAACAGCCATAGCCATAGCAGCCATAGCCATAGCCATATCAGCCATAGCCATAGCCATAGCCATTGCAGCCATAGCCATAGCCGCAGCAGCCATATCCATATGTATAGGTACCATAGCCACATCAGCCATAGCCATAGCTATAGCAGCCATAGCCAAAGCAGCCATAGCCATAGCTATGGCAGCCATAGCCATAGCCATAGCAGCCATAGCCGTAGCCGTCGCAGCCATTGCCGTACCCATAGCCATAGCCATAGCAGCAATAGCAATAGCCATAGCAGCCATAGACATAGCCATAGCCAGATTAGCCGATGCCATAGCCATAGCAGTTATAGCCATAGCCGCAGCAGCCACAGGCATAGCTATACCAGCCATAGACATAGCAGCCATAGCCATAGCCATAGCAGCCATAGCCGT
This sequence comes from Calliopsis andreniformis, assembly GCF_051401765.1. Classification (NCBI taxonomy): domain Eukaryota; kingdom Metazoa; phylum Arthropoda; class Insecta; order Hymenoptera; family Andrenidae; genus Calliopsis; species Calliopsis andreniformis. The sequence goes on from NW_027480672.1 coordinate 385,667, forward strand.
AGCCATAGTAGCCATAGCCATAGCCATAGCAGCCGTAGCCATAACCATAGCAGCCATAGCCATATCCATTGGAGCCATAGCCATATCCATAGCATTAGCAGCCATAGCCATAGCTATAGCAGCCACTGCCATAGCTGCCATATGCATAGCCATAGCAGCCGTAGCCATAGCAGCCATAGCCATAGCCATATCAGCCATAGCCATAGCCATAGCCATAGCAGCAATGGCCATAGCCATAGCAGACATAGCCACAGCCATAGCAGCTTTAGCCAAAGCCAAAGCATCCATAGCCATAGTCATAGCAGCCATAGCCATAGCCATAGCAGCTTTAGCCATAGCCAAAGCAGCCATAGCCATTGCCATAGCATCCATAGCCATAGCCATAGCAGCCATAGCCGGAGCCAAAGCAGCCATAGCCATAGCCATAGCAATAGCCATAGCCATAGCCATAGCACGCATAGCGACAGCCATAGCAGCCGTAGCCATAGCCATAGCAGATAGACGCATTAGCAACAGCAACCATAGACATAGCCATCGCAGCCATAGCCATAGCCATAGCCACAGTAGCCATAGCCACAGCCATAGCAGCAATAGCCATAGCCATAGTCATAGCCGTAGCAGCAACAGTCATAGCCACAGCAGCCATAGCAGCAATAGCCATAGCCATAACAGCCACAGCTATATCCATAGCAGCCATAGCTATATCCATAGCAGCCATAGACATAGCCATAGCCATAGCAGTAGCCATAGCAGCAATAGCCATAGGCATAGCAGCCATAGAAGCCATAGCCATAGCCATAGCAGCCATAGCCATAGCAATAGCACGAATAGCGATAGCCATAGCAGCCGCAGCCATAGCCATAGCAGCCGTAGCCATAACCATAGCAGGCATAGCCATAGCCATAGCAGCCATAGACATAGCCATAGCAGCCATAGCCGTAGCCATCGCAGCCATAGCCATAGCCATAGCCATAGCCATAGCCATAGCAGCCATAGCCATAGCAATAGCACGAATAGCGATAGCCATAGCAGCCGCAGCCATAGCCATAGCAGCCGTAGCCATAACCATAGCAGGCATAGCCATAGCCATAGCAGCCATAGCCATAGCCATAGCAGCCATAGCCGTAGCCTTCGCAGCCATAGTCATAGCCATAGCCATAGCCATAGCAGCAATAGCAATAGCCTTACAGCCATACCAGCCATAGCCATAGCCATAGCAGCCATAGCCATAGCCACAGCCATAGCAGACATAGCCATAGCCAAAGCAGCCATAGTCATAGCAATAGCAGCCATAGCCATAGCTATAGTAGCCATAGCCATAGCAGATAGACGCATTAGCAACAGCAACCATAGACATAGCCATCGCAGCCATATCCATAGCCATAGCCACAGTAGCCATAGCCACAGGCATAGCAGCAATAGCCATAGCCATAGTCATAGCCGTAGCAGCAACAGTCATAGCCACAGCAGCCATAGCAGCAATAGCCATAGCCATAACAGCCATAGCTATATCCATAGCAGCCATAGCTATATCCATAGCAGCCATAGACATAGCCATAGCCATAGCAGTAGCCATAGCAGCAATAGCCATAGGCATAGCAGCCATAGAAGCCATAGCCATAGCCATAGCAGCCATAGCCATAGCAATAGCACGAATAGCGATAGCCATAGCAGCCGCAGCCATAGCCACAGCAGCCGTAGCCATAACCATAGCAGGCATAGCCATAGCCATAGCAGCCATAGCCATAGCCATAGCAGCCATAGCCGTAGCCATCGCAGCCATAGTCATAGCCATAGCCATAGCCATAGCAGCAATAGCAATAGCCATACAGCCATACCAGCCATAGCCACAGCCGTAGCAGCCATAGCCATAGCCACAGCCATAGCAGACATAGCCATAGCCAAAGCAGCCATAGTCATAGCAATAGCAGCCATAGCCATAGCTATAGTAGCCATAGCCATAGCAGCCATAGCCATAGCCATATCAGCCATAGCCATAGCCATAGCCATTGCAGAAATAGCCATAGCCACATCAGCCATAGCTATATCCATAGCAGCCAAAGCCATAGCCATAGCCATAGCAGCCATAGACATAGCCATAGCCACAGTAGCCAATGCCATAGCCATAGCAGTTATAGCCATAGCCGTAGCAGCCATAGGCATACCTATAACATAGATATAGCAGCCATTGCTATAGCCATAGCAGCCATTGTCATAGCCATAGCCACAGCCATAGCAGCAATTGCCATAGCCATAGCCATAGCCATAGCAGCAATAGTCATAGCCAGAGCAGCCATAGCAGCCATAGCCATAGCCATAGCAGCCATAGCAATAGCCATAGCAGTAGCCATAGCAGCAATAGCCATAGGCACAGCCATAGCAGACATAGCCATAGCCAAAGCAGCCATAGTCATAGCAATAGCAGCCATAGCCATAGCTATAGTAGCCATAGCCATAGCAGCCATAGCCATAGCCATAGCCATTGCAGAAATAGCCATAGCCACATCAGCCATAGCTATATCCATAGCAGCCAAAGCCATAGCCATAGCCATAGCAGCCATAGACATAGCCATAGCCACAGTAGCCAATGCCATAGCCATAGCAGTTATAGCCATAGCCGTAGCAGCCATAGGCATACCTATAACATAGATATAGCAGCCATTGCCATAGCCATAGCAGCCATTGTCATAGCCATAGCCACAGCCATAGCAGCAATTGCCATAGCCATAGCCATAGCCATAGCAGCAATAGTCATAGCCAGAGCAGCCATAGCAGCCATAGCCATAGCCATAGCTGCCATAGCAATAGCCATAGCAGTAGCCATAGCAGCAATAGCCATAGGCATAGCAGCCATAGCAGCCATAGCCATAGCCATAGCAGCCATAGCCATAGCCATAACAGCTATAGCCAAAGGCATATTAGCCATAGCCGTAGCTATAGCAGCTATAGGCATATCTAAAGGAGTCATAGCCATATCCATAGCAGCCGTAACCATAGCCATAGCAGCCATAGCCATGGCCATAGCAGCCATTGCCATGGCCATAGCAGCCATATTCATATGCATAGGTACCATAGCCATATCAGCCGTAGCCATAGCTATAGCCGCCATAGCCAAAGCAGACATAGCCATAGCTATAGCAGCCATAGCCATAGCCATAGCAGCCATAGCCGTAGCCATCGCAGCCATTGCCATACACATAGCCATAGCCATAGCAGCAATAGCAATAGCCATAGCAGCCAAAGACATAGCCATAGCCACATTAGCCGATGCCATAGCCATAGCAGTTATAGACATAGCCGCAGCAGCCAATGCCATAGCCATAGCAGTTATAGCCATAGCCGTAGCAGCCATAGGCATAGCTATACCAGTCATAGACATAGCAGTCATAGCCATAGCCATAGCAGCCATAGTCATAGCATTAGCCACAGCCATAGCAGCAATAGTCATCGCCATAGCAGCCCTAGCAGCCGTAGCCATAGCCATAGCAGCCATAGCCACAACCATAGCAGCCATAGCCATAGCCATAGCATTCATCGGCATAGCCATAGCCATAGCAGTCGTAGCCATAGCCATATCAGCCATAGCCATAGCTATAGCAGCCATAGCCGAAGCAGCCATAGCCATAGCCATAGCAGCCATAGCCGTAGCCATAGCAGCCATAGCCATAGCCATAGCAGCCGTAGCCATAACCATAGCAGCCATAGCCATATCCATTGGAGCCATATCCATATCCATAGCATTAGCAGCCATAGCCATAGCTATAGCAGCCACTGCCATAGCTGCCATAGCCATAGCCATATCAGCCATAGCCATAGCCATAGCCATAGCAGCAATGGCCATAGCCATAGCAGACATAGCCACAGCCATAGCCATTGCAGCCATAGCCATAGCCGCAGCAGCCATATCCATATGTATAGGTACCACAGCCATATCAGCCATAGCCATATCAGCCATAGCCATAGCTAAAGCAGCCATAGCCAAAGCAGCCATAGCCATAGCTATGGCAGCCATAGCCGTAGCCATAGCAGCCATAGCCATAGCCATAGCATTCATCGGCATAGCCATAGCCATAGCAGTCGTAGCCATAGCCGTAGCAGCCATAGGCATAGATATACCAGTCATAGACATAGCAGTCATAGCCATAGCCATAGCAGCCATAGTCATAGCAATAGCCACAGCCATAGCAGCAATAGTCATCGCCATAGCAGCCCTAGCAGCCATAGGAATAGCCATAGCAGTAGCCATAGCAGCAATAGCCATAGGCATAGCAGCCATAGCAGCCATAGCCATAGCCATAGCAGCCATAGACATAGCCATAGCACGCATAGCGACAGCCATAGCAGCCGTATCCATAGCCATAGCAGCCATAGCCATAGCAATAGCACGCATAGCGATAACCATAGCAGCCGCAGCCATAGCAATAGCAGCCGTAGCCATAGCCATATCAGCCATAGCCATAGCTATAGCAGCCATAGCCAAAGCAGCCATAGCCATAGCCACAGCAGCCATAGCCATAGCCACAGCCATAGCAGCCATAGCCACAGCCATAGACATAGCAGCCATAGCCGTAGCCATCGCAGGCATAGCCATAGCCATAGCAGCCATAGCCATAGCCATATCAGCCATAGCCATAGCCATAGCCATTGCAGAAATAGTCATAGCCACATCAGCCATAGCTATATCCATAGCAGCCAAAGCCATAGCCATAGCCATAGCAGCCATAGACATAGCCATAGCCACAGTAGCCAATGCCATAGCCATAGCAGTTATAGCCATAGCCGTAGCAGCCATAGGCACACCTATAACATAGATATAGCAGCCATTGCCATAGCCATAGCAGCCATTGTCATAGCCATAGCCACAGCCATAGCAGCAATTGCCATAGCCATAGCCATAGCCATAGCAGCAATAGTCATAGCCAGAGCAGCCATAGCAGCCATAGCCATAGCCATAGCAGCCATAGCAATAGCCATAGCAGTAGCCATAGCAGCAATAGCCATAGGCACAGCCATAGCAGACATAGCCATAGCCAAAGCAGCCATAGTCATAGCAATAGCAGCCACAGCCATAGCTATAGTAGCCATAGCCATAGCAGCCATAGCCATAGCCATATCAGCCATAGCCATAGCCATAGCCATTGCAGAAATAGCCATAGCCACATCAGCCATAGCTATATCCATAGCAGCCAAAGCCATAGCCATAGCAGACATAGACATAGCCATAGCCACAGTAGCCAATGCCATATTCATAGCAGTTATAGCCATAGCCGTAGCAGCCATAGGCATACCTATAACATAGATGTAGCAGCCATTGCCATAGCCATAGCAGCCATTGTCATAGCCATAGCCACAGCCATAGCAGCAATTGCCATAGCCATAGCCATAGCCATAGCAGCAATAGTCATAGCCAGAGCAGCCATAGCAGCCATAGCCATAGGCATAGCAGCCATAGCAATAGCCATAGCAGTAGCCATAGCAGCAATAGCCATAGGCATAGCAGCCATAGCAGCCATAGCCATAGCCATAGCAGCCATAGCCATAGCCATAACAGCTATAGCCAAAGGCACATTAGCCATAGCCGTAGCTATAGCAGCTATAGGCATATCTAAAGGAGTCATAGCCATATCCATAGCAGCCGTAACCGTAGCCATAGCAGCCATAGCCATGGCCATAGCAGCCATTGCCATGGCCATAGCAGCCATATCCATATGCATAGGTACCATAGCCATATCAGCCGTAGCCATAGCTATAGCCGCCATAGCCAAAGCAGACATAGCCATAGCTATAGCAGCCATAGCCATAGCCATAGCAGCCATAGCCGTAGCCATCGCAGCCATTGCCATACACATAGCAATAGCCATAGCAGCAATAGCAATAGCCCTAGCAGCCAAAGACATAGCCATAGCCACATTAGCCGATGCCATATCCATAGCAGTTATAGCCATAGCCGCAGCAACCAATGCCATAGCCATAGCAGTTATAGCCATAGCCGTAGCAGCCATAGGCATAGCTATACCAGTCATAGACATAGCAGTCATAGCCATAGCCATAGCAGCCATAGTCATAGCAATAGCCACAGCCATAGCAGCAATTGCCATAGCCATAGCCATAGCCATAGCAGCAATAGTCATAGCCAGAGCAGCCATAGCAGCCATAGCCATAGCCATAGCAGCCATAGCAATAGCCATAGCAGTAGCCATAGCTGCAATAGCCATAGGCACAGCCATAGCAGACATAGCCATAGCCAAAGCAGCCATAGTCATAGCAATAGCAGCCATAGCCATAGCTATAGTAGCCATAGCCATAGCAGCCATAGCCATAGCCATATCAGCCATAGCCATAGCCAAAGTACCCATAGCCATAGCCACAGCTGCTGTAGCCATAGCCATATCAGCCATAGCCATAGCTATAGCAGCCATAGCCAAAGCAGCCATAGCCATAGCCATAGCAGCCATAGCCATAGCCATAGCAGCCATAGCCATAGCCATAGCAGCCGTAGCCTTAGCAGCCACAGCCATAGCCAAAGCAGCCATAGCCATAGCTATGGCAGCCATAGCCATAGCCATAGCAGCCATAGCCGTAGCCGTCGCAGCCATTGCCATACCCATTGCCATAGCCATAGCAGCAATAGCAATAGCCATAGCAGCCATAGACATAGCCATAGCCAGATTAGCCGATGCCATAGCCATAGCAGTTATAGCCATAGCCGCAGCAGCCATAGGCATAGCTATACCAGCCATAGACATAGCAGCCATAGCCATAGCCATAGCAGCCATAGCCGTAGCCATAGTAGCCATAGCCATAGCCATAGCAGCCGTAGCCATAACCATAGCAGCCATAGCCATAGCCATAGCAGCCATAGCCGTAGCCATAGTAGCCATAGCCATAGCCATAGTAGCCGTAGCCATAACCATAGCAGCCATAGCCATATCCATTGGAGCCATAGCCATATCCATAGCATTAGCAGCCATAGCCATAGCTATAGCAGCCACTGCCATAGCTGCCATATGCATAGCCATAGCAGCCGTAGCCATAGCAGCCATAGCCATAGCCATATCAGCCATAGCCATAGCCATAGCCATAGCAGCAATGGCCATAGCCATAGCAGACATAGCCACAGCCATAGCAGCTTTAGCCAAAGCCAAAGCATCCATAGCCATAGCTATAGCAGCCATAGCCAAAGCAGCCATAGCCATAGCCACAGCAGCCATAGCCATAGCCACAGCCATAGCAGCCATAGCCACAGTCATGGACATAGCAGCCATAGCTATATCCATAGCAGCCATAGCCATAGCCATAGCCATAGCAGCCATAGACGTAGCCATAGGAGCCATAGCCATAGCCATAGCAGCCATAGCCGTAGCCATCGCAGGCATAGCCATAGCCATAGCAGCCATAGCCATAGCCATATCAGCCATAGCCAGAGCCAAAGTACCCATAGCCATAGCCATAGCTGCTATAGCCATAGCCATATCAGCCATAGCTATAGCTATAGCAGCCATAGCCAAAGCAGCCATAGCCATAGCCATAGCAGCCATAGCCATAGCCATAGCAGCCATAGCCATAGCCATAGCAGCCGTAGCCATAGCAGCCACAGCCATAGCCATACGAGCCATAGCCAATGGCGTAGCCACAGCAGCCGTAGCCATAGCCACAGCCGTAACAGCCATAGCAACAGCCATAGCCATAGCAGCCATAGCCATAGCCATATCAGCCATAGCCATAGCCATAGCCATTGCAGCCATAGCCATAGCCGCAGCAGCCATATCCATATGTATAGGTACCATAGCCACATCAGCCATAGCCATAGCTATAGCAGCCATAGCCAAAGCAGCCATAGCCATAGCTATGGCAGCCATAGCCATAGCCATAGCAGCCATAGCCGTAGCCGTCGCAGCCATTGCCGTACCCATAGCCATAGCCATAGCAGCAATAGCAATAGCCATAGCAGCCATAGACATAGCCATAGCCAGATTAGCCGATGCCATAGCCATAGCAGTTATAGCCATAGCCGCAGCAGCCATAGGCATAGCTATACCAGCCATAGACATAGCAGCCATAGCCATAGCCATAGCAGCCATAGCCGTAGCCATAGTAGCCATAGCCATAGCCATAGCAGCCGTAGCCATAACCATAGCAGCCATAGCCATATCCATTGGAGCCATAGCCATATCCATAGCATTAGCAGCCATAGCCATAGCTATAGCAGCCACTGCCATAGCTGCCATATGCATAGCCATAGCAGCCGTAGCCATAGCAGCCATAGCCATAGCCATATCAGCCATAGCCATAGCCATAGCCATAGCAGCAATGGCCATAGCCATAGCAGACATAGCCACAGCCATAGCAGCTTTAGCCAAAGCCAAAGCATCCATAGCCATAGTCATAGCAGCCATAGCCATAGCCATAGCAGCTTTAGCCATAGCCAAAGCAGCCATAGCCATTGCCATAGCATCCATAGCCATAGCCATAGCAGCCATAGCCGGAGCCAAAGCAGCCATAGCCATAGCCATAGCAATAGCCATAGCCATAGCCATAGCACGCATAGCGACAGCCATAGCAGCCGTAGCCATAGCCATAGCAGATAGACGCATTAGCAACAGCAACCATAGACATAGCCATCGCAGCCATAGCCATAGCCATAGCCACAGTAGCCATAGCCACAGCCATAGCAGCAATAGCCATAGCCATAGTCATAGCCGTAGCAGCAACAGTCATAGCCACAGCAGCCATAGCAGCAGTAGCCATAGCCATAACAGCCACAGCTATATCCATAGCAGCCATAGCTATATCCATAGCAGCCATAGACATAGCCATAGCCATAGCAGTAGCCATAGCAGCAATAGCCATAGGCATAGCAGCCATAGAAGCCATAGCCATAGCCATAGCAGCCATAGCCATAGCAATAGCACGAATAGCGATAGCCATAGCAGCCGCAGCCATAGCCATAGCAGCCGTAGCCATAACCATAGCAGGCATAGCCATAGCCATAGCAGCCATAGACATAGCCATAGCAGCCATAGCCGTAGCCATCGCAGCCATAGCCATAGCCATAGCCATAGCCATAGCCATAGCAGCCATAGCCATAGCAATAGCACGAATAGCGATAGCCATAGCAGCCGCAGCCATAGCCATAGCAGCCGTAGCCATAACCATAGCAGGCATAGCCATAGCCATAGCAGCCATAGCCATAGCCATAGCAGCCATAGCCGTAGCCTTCGCAGCCATAGTCATAGCCATAGCCATAGCCATAGCAGCAATAGCAATAGCCTTACAGTCATGCCAGCCATAGCCATAGCCATAGCAGCCATAGCCATAGCCTCAGCCATAGCAGACATAGCCATAGCCAAAGCAGCCATAGTCATAGCAATAGCAGCCATAGCCATAGCTATAGTAGCCATAGCCATAGCAGATAGACGCATTAGCAACAGCAACCATAGACATAGCCATCGCAGCCATATCCATAGCCATAGCCACAGTAGCCATAGCCACAGGCATAGCAGCAATAGCCATAGCCATAGTCATAGCCGTAGCAGCAACAGTCATAGCCACAGCAGCCATAGCAGCAATAGCCATAGCCATAACAGCCATAGCTATATCCATAGCAGCCATAGCTATATCCATAGCAGCCATAGACATAGCCATAGCCATAGCAGTAGCCATAGCAGCAATAGCCATAGGCATAGCAGCCATACAAGCCATAGCCATAGCCATAGCAGCCATAGCCATAGCAATAGCACGAATAGCGATAGCCATAGCAGCCGCAGCCATAGCCACAGCAGCCGTAGCCATAACCATAGCAGGCATAGCCATAGCCATAGCAGCCATAGCCATAGCCATAGCAGCCATAGCCGTAGCCATCGCAGCCATAGTCATAGCCATAGCCATAGCCATAGCAGCAATAGCAATAGAAATACAGCCATACCAGCCATAGCCATAGCCGTAGCAGCCATAGCCATAGCCACAGCCATAGCAGACATAGCCATAGCCAAAGCAGCCATAGTCATAGCAATAGCAGCCATAGCCATAGCTATAGTAGCCATAGCCATAGCAGCCATAGCCATAGCCATAGCCATTGCAGAAATAGCCATAGCCACATCAGCCATAGCTATATCCATAGCAGCCAAAGCCATAGCCATAGCCATAGCAGCCATAGACATAGCCATAGCCACAGTAGCCAATGCCATAGCCATAGCAGTTATAGCCATAGCCGTAGCAGCCATAGGCATACCTATAACATAGATATAGCAGCCATTGCCATAGCCATAGCAGCCATTGTCATAGCCATAGCCACAGCCATAGCAGCAATTGCCATAGCCATAGCCATAGCCATAGCAGCAATAGTCATAGCCAGAGCAGCCATAGCAGCCATAGCCATAGCCATAGCTGCCATAGCAATAGCCATAGCAGTAGCCATAGCAGCAATAGCCATAGGCATAGCAGCCATAGCAGCCATAGCCATAGCCATAGCAGCCATAGCCATAGCCATAGCAGCTATAGCCAAAGGCATATTAGCCATAGCCGTAGCTATAGCAGCTATAGGCATATCTAAAGGAGTCATAGCCATATCCATAGCAGCCGTAACCATAGCCATAGCAGCCATAGCCATGGCCATAGCAGCCATTGCCATGGCCATAGCAGCCATATCCATATGCATAGGTACCATAGCCATATCAGCCGTAGCCATAGCTATAGCCGCCATAGCCAAAGCAGACATAGCCATAGCTATAGCAGCCATAGCCATAGCCATAGCAGCCATAGCCGTAGCCATCGCAGCCATTGCCATACACATAGCCATAGCCATAGCAGCAATAGCAATAGCCATAGCAGCCAAAGACATAGCCATAGCCACATTAGCCGATGCCATAGCCATAGCAGTTATAGACATAGCCGCAGCAGCCAATGCCATAGCCATAGCAGTTATAGCCATAGCCGTAGCAGCCATAGGCATAGCTATACCAGTCATAGACATAGCAGTCATAGCCATAGCCATAGCAGCCATAGTCATAGCAATAGCCACAGCCATAGCAGCAATAGTCATCGCCATAGCAGCCCTAGCAGCCGTAGCCATAGCCATAGCAGCCCTAGCAGCCGTAGCCATAGCCATAGCAGCCATAGCCACAACCATAGCAGCCATAGCCATAGCCATAGCATTCATCGGCATAGCCATAGCCATAGCAGTCGTAGCCATAGCCATATCAGCCATAGCCATAGCTATAGCAGCCATAGCCGAAGCAGCCATAGCCATAGCCATAGCAGCCATAGCCGTAGCCATAGCAGCCATAGCCATAGCCATAGCAGCCGTAGCCATAACCATAGCAGCCATAGCCATATCCATTGGAGCCATAGCCATATCCATAGCATTAGCAGCCATAGCCATAGCTATAGCAGCCACTGCCATAGCTGCCATAGCCATAGCCATATCAGCCATAGCCATAGCCATAGCCATAGCAGCAATGGCCATAGCCATAGCAGACATAGCCACAGCCATAGCCATTGCAGCCATAGCCATAGCCGCAGCAGCCATATCCATATGTATAGGTACCATAGCCATATCAGCCATAGCCATAGCTAAAGCAGCCATAGCCAAAGCAGCCATAGCCATAGCTATGGCAGCCATAGCCGTAGCCATAGCAGCCATAGCCATAGCCATAGCATTCATCGGCATAGCCATAGCCATAGCAGTCGTAGCCATAGCCGTAGCAGCCATAGGCATAGATATACCAGTCATAGACATAGCAGTCATAGCCATAGCCATAGCAGCCATAGTCATAGCAATAGCCACAGCCATAGCAGCAATAGTCATCGCCATAGCAGCCCTAGCAGCCATAGCAATAGCCATAGCAGTAGCCATAGCAGCAATAGCCATAGGCATAGCAGCCATAGCAGCCATAGCCATAGCCATAGCAGCCATAGTCATAGCCATAGCACGCATAGCGACAGCCATAGCAGCCGTATCCATAGCCATAGCAGCCATAGCCATAGCAATAGCACGCATAGCGATAACCATAGCAGCCGCAGCCATAGCAATAGCAGCCGTAGCCATAGCCATATCAGCCATAGCCATAGCTATAGCAGCCATAGCCAAAGCAGCCATAGCCATAGCCACAGCAGCCATAGCCATAGCCACAGCCATAGCAGCCATAGCCACAGCCATAGACATAGCAGCCATAGCTATATCCATAGCAGCCATAGCCATAGCCATAGCCATAGCAGCCATAGACGTAGCCATAGGAGCCATAGCCATAGCCATAGCAGCCATAGCCGTAGCCATCGCAGGCATAGCCATAGCCATAGCAGCCATAGCCATAGCCATATCAGCCATAGCCATAGCCAAAGTACCCATAGCCATAGCCATAGCTGCTATAGCCATAGATATATCAGCCATAGCCATAGCTATAGCAGCCATAGCCAAAGCAGCCATAGCCATAGCCATAGCAGCCATAGCCATAGCCATAGCAGCCATAGCCATAGCCATAGCAGCCGTAGCCATAGCAGCCACAGCCATAGCCATACGAGCCATAGCCAATGGCGTAGCCACAGCGGCCGTAGCCATAGCCACAGCCGGAGCAGCCATAGCAACAGCCATAGCCATAGCAGCCATAGCCATAGCCATATCAGCCATAGCCATAGCCATAGCCATTGCAGCCATAGCCATAGCCGCAGCAGCCATATCCATATGTATAGGTACCATAGCCACATCAGCCATAGCCATAGCTATAGCAGCCATAGCCAAAGCAGCCATAGCCACAGCTATGGCAGCCATAGCCATAGCCATAGCAGCCATAGCCGTAGCCGTCGCAGCCATTGCCATACCCATAGCCATAGCCATAGCAGCAATAGCAATAGCCATAGCAGCCATAGACATAGCCATAGCCAGATTAGCCGATGCCATAGCCATAGCAGTTAAAGCCATAGCCGCAGCAGCCATAGGCATAGCTATACCAGCCATAGACATAGCAGCCATAGCCATAGCCATAGCAGCCATAGCCGTAGTCATAGTAGCCATAGCCATAGCCATAGCAGCCGTAGCCATAACCATAGCAGCCATAGCCATATCCATTGGAGCCATAGCCATATCCATAGCATTAGCAGCCATAGCCATAGCTATAGCAGCCACTGCCATAGCTGCCATATGCATAGCCATAGCAGCCGTAGCCATAGCAGCCATAGCCATAGCCATATCAGCCATAGCCATAGCCATAGCCATAGCCATAGCAGCAATGGCCATAGCCATAGCAGACATAGCCACAGCCATAGCAGCTTTAGCCAAAGCCAAAGCATGCATAGCCATAGTCATAGCAGCCATAGCCATAGCCATAACAGCTTTAGCCATAGCCAAAGCAGCCATAGCCATTGCCATAGCATCCATAGCCATAGCCATAGCAGCCATAGCCGTAGCCATAGCAGCCATAGCCATAGCCATAGCAATAGCCATAGCCATAGCCATAGCACGCATAGCGACAGCCATAGCAGCCGTAGCCATAGCCATAGCAGGTAGACGCATTAGCAACAGCAACCATAGACATAGCCATCGCAGCCATAGCCATAGCCATAGCCACAGTAGCCATAGCCACAGCCATAGCAGCAATAGCCATAGCCATAGTCATAGCCGTAGCAGCAACAGTCATAGCCACAGCAGCCATAGCAGCAATAGCCATAGCCATAACAGCCATAGCTATATCCATAGCAGCCATAGCTATATCCATAGCAGCCATAGACATAGCCATAGCCATAGCAGTAGCCATAGCAGCAATAGCCATAGGCATAGCAGCCATAGAAGCCATAGCCATAGCCATAGCAGCCATAGCCATAGCAATAGCACGAATAGCGATAGCCATAGCAGCCGCAGCCATAGCCACAGCAGCCGTAGCCATAACCATAGCAGGCATAGCCATAGCCATAGCAGCCATAGCCATAGTCATAGCAGCCATAGCCGTAGCCATCGCAGCCATAGTCATAGCCATAGCCATAGCCATAGCAGCAATAGCAATAGCCATACAGCCATACCAGCCATAGCCATAGCCGTAGCAGCCATAGCCATAGCCACAGCCATAGCAGACATAGCCATAGCCAAAGCAGCCATAGTCATAGCAATAGCAGCCATAGCCATAGCTATAGTAGCCATAGGCATAGCAGCCATAGCCATAGCCATATCAGCCATAGCCATAGCCATAGCCATTGCAGAAATAGTCATAGCCACATCAGCCATAGCTATATCCATAGCAGCCAAAGCCATAGCCATAGCCATAGCAGCCATAGACATAGCCATAGCCACAGTAGCCAATGCCATATCCATAGCAGTTATAGCCATAGCCGTAGCAGCCATAGGCACACCTATAACATAGATATAGCAGCCATTGCCATAGCCATAGCAGCCATTGTCATAGCCATAGCCACAGCCATAGCAGCAATTGCCATAGCCATAGCCATAGCCATAGCAGCAATAGTCATAGCCAGAGCAGCCATAGCAGCCATAGCCATAGCCATAGCAGCCATAGCAATAGCCATAGCAGTAGCCATAGCAGCAATAGCCATAGGCATAGCAGCCATAGCAGCCATAGCCATAGCCATAGCAGCCATAGCCATAGCCATAACAGCTATAGCCAAAGGCACATTAGCCATAGCCGTAGCTATAGCAGCTATAGGCATATCTAAAGGAGTCATAGCCATATCCATAGCAGCCGTAACCATAGCCATAGCAGCCATAGCCATGGCCATAGCAGCCATTGCCATGGCCATAGCAGCCATATCCATATGCATAGGTACCATAGCCATATCAGCCGTAGCCATAGCTATAGCCGCCATAGCCAAAGCAGACATAGCCATAGCTATAGCAGCCATAGCCATAGCCATAGCAGCCATAGCCGTAGCCATCGCAGCCATTGCCATACACATAGCAATAGCCATAGCAGCAATAGCAATAGCCCTAGCAGCCAAAGACATAGCCATAGCCACATTAGCCGATGCCATAGCCATAGCAGTTATAGCCATAGCCGCAGCAACCAATGCCATAGCCATAGCAGTTATAGCCATAGCCGTAGCAGCCATAGGCATAGCTATACCAGTCATAGACATAGCAGTCATAGCCATAGCCATAGCAGCCATAGTCATAGCAATAGCCACAGCCATAGCAGCAATTGCCATAGCCATAGCCATAGCCATAGCAGCAATAGTCATAGCCAGAGCAGCCATAGCAGCCATAGCCATAGCCATAGCAGCCATAGCAATAGCCATAGCAGTAGCCATAGCTGCAATAGCCATAGGCACAGCCATAGCAGACATAGCCATAGCCAAAGCAGCCATAGTCATAGCAATAGCAGCCATAGCCATAGCTATAGTAGCCATAGCCATAGCAGCCATAGCCATAGCCATATCAGCCATAGCCATAGCCATAGCCATTGCAGAAATAGCCATAGCCACATCAGCCATAGCTATATCCATAGCAGCCAAAGCCATAGCCATAGCCATAGCAGCCATAGACATAGCCATAGCCACAGTAGCCAATGCCATAGCCATAGCAGTTATAGCCATAGCCGTAGCAGCCATAGGCATACCTATAACATAGATATAGCAGCCATTGCCATAGCCATAGCAGCCATTGTTATAGCCATAGCCACAGCCATAGCAGCAATTGCCATAGCCATAGCCATAGCCATAGCAGCAATAGTCATAGCCAGAGCAGCCATAGCAGCCATAGCCATAGCCATAGCTGCCATAGCAATAGCCATAGCAGTAGCCATAGCAGCAATAGCCATAGGCATAGCAGCCATAGCAGCCATAGCCATAGCCATAGCAGCCATAGCCATAGCCATAACAGCTATAGCCAAAGGCATATTAGCCATAGCCGTAGCTATAGCAGCTATAGGCATATCTAAAGGAGTCATAGCCATATCCATAGCAGCCGTAACCATAGCCATAGCAGCCATAGCCATGGCCATAGCAGCCATTGCCATGGCCATAGCAGCCATATCCATATGCATAGGTACCATAGCCATATCAGCCGTAGCCATAGCTATAGCCGCCATAGCCAAAGCAGACATAGCCATAGCTATAGCAGCCATAGCCATAGCCATAGCATTCATCGGCATAGCCATAGCCATAGCAGTCGTAGCCATAGCCATATCAGCCATAGCCATAGCTATAGCAGCCATAGCCGAAGCAGCCATAGCCATAGCAATAGCAGCCATAGCCGTAGCCATAGCAGCCATAGCCATAGCCATAGCAGCCGTAGCCATAACCATAGCAGCCATAGCCATATCCATTGGAGCCATAGCCATATCCATAGCATTAGCAGCCATAGCCATAGCTATAGCAGCCACTGCCATAGCTGCCATAGCCATAGCCATATCAGCCATAGCCATAGCCATAGCCATAGCAGCAATGGCCATAGCCATAGCAGACATAGCCACAGCCTTAGCCATTGCAGCCATAGCCATAGCCGCAGCAGCCATATCCATATGTATAGGTACCATAGCCATATCAGCCATACCCATAGCTATAGCAGCCATAGCCATAGCAGCCATAGTCATAGCCATAGCACGCATAGCGACAGCCATAGCAGCCGTATCCATAGCCATAGCAGCCATAGCCATAGCAATAGCACGCATAGCGATAACCATAGCAGCCGCAGCCATAGCAATAGCAGCCGTAGCCATAGCCATATCAGCCATAGCCATAGCTATAGCAGCCATAGCCAAAGCAGCCATAGCCATAGCCACAGCAGCCATAGCCATAGCCACAGCCATAGCAGCCATAGCCACAGCCATAGACATAGCAGCCATAGCTATATCCATAGCAGCCATAGCCATAGCCATAGCCATAGCAGCCATAGACGTAGCCATAGTAGCCATAGCCATAGCCATAGCAGCCGTAGCCATAACCATAGCAGCCATAGCCATATCCATTGGAGCCAAAGCCATATCCATAGCATTAGCAGCCATAGCCATAGCTATAGCAGCCACTGCCATAGCTGCCATATGCATAGCCATAGCAGCCGTAGCCATAGCAGCCATAGCCATAGCCATATCAGCCATAGCCATAGCCATAGCCATAGCCATAGCAGCAATGGCCATAGCCATAGCAGCCATAGCTATAGCCACAGCAGCCATAGCCATATCCATAGGAGCCATAGCCATTGCCATAGCCTTAGCAGCCAGAGTCATAGCCATAACATCCATAGCCATAGCCATACCAGCCATAGCCATAGCCATAGCAGCCATAGCCGTAGCCATAGCAGCCATAGCCGTAGCCATCGCAGGCATAGCCATAGCCATAGCCATAGCCATAGCAGAAATACCAGTAGCACGCACAGCGATAGCCATAGCAGCCGCACCCATAGCCATAGCAGACGTAGCCATAGCCGCAGTAGCCATAGCCATACCAGCCATAGCGGCCATAGCCATATCCATAGCAGCCATAGCCATAGCATTAGCACGCATAGCGATAGCCATAGCAGCCGCAGCCATAGCCATAGCTGCCGTAGCCATAGCCATAGCAGCCATAGCCATAACCATAGCAGGCACAGCCTTATCCATAGGAGCCATAGCCGTAGCCAAAGCATTAGCAGCCATAGCCATAGCTATAGCAGCCATTGCCATTGCAGCCATAGACATAGCCATAGCAGCCATAGCAATAGCCGTTGACATAGCAGCGATAGCTATATCCATAGCAGCCATAGCCATAGACATAGCCATAGCAGCCATAGACATAGCCATAGCCACATTAGCCGATGCCATAGCCATAGCAGTTATAGCCATAGCCGTAGCAGCCATAGGCATAGCTATACCCGCCATAGACATAGCAGCCATAGCCATTGCCATAGCAGCCATTGTCATAGCCATAGCCATAGCCACAGCAGCCAATGCCATAGCCATAGCAATTATAGCCATAGCCGTAGCAGCCATAGGCATAGCTATACCCGCCATAGACATAGCAGCCATAGCCATAGCCATAGCAGCCATTGTCATAGCCATAGCCGTAGCCACAGCAGCCAATGCCATAGCCATAGCAATTATAGCCATAGCCGTAGCAGCCATAGGCATAGCTATACCAGTCATAGACATAGCAGCCATAGCCATAGCCATAGCAGCCATAGTCATTGCCATAGCCACAGCCATGGCAGCAATATTCATCGCCATAGCAGCCCTAGCAGCCGTAGCTATAGCCATAGCAGCCATAGCCACAGCCACAGCAGCCATAGCGATGGCCATACCAGACGTAGCCATAGACATAGCCATAGCAGCCACAGATATATCCATAGCAGCCATAGCCATAGCCATAGCAGCTGTAGCCATAGCCGTAGCAGCCATAGTCATAGCTATACCAGCCATAGACATGGCAGCCATAGCCATAGCCATAGCAGCCATAGTCATAGCCATAGACATAGCAGCCTTGGCCATTGCCATAGCAGCCATAGCCATAGCACCCTTGGCCATTGCCATAGCAGCCATAGTCATGGCAATAGCAGCCATAGCCACAGCTATAGCAGCCATAGCTATACCAGCCATAGCCATAGCAGCGATAAGCATAGCAGCCATAGCGATAGCCATAGCAGCCATAGCCATAGCCATAGCAGCCGCAGCCATAGCCACAGCAGCCGTAGCCATAGCCATAGCAGCCATAGCCATAGCCATAGCAGCCATAGCCATAGCCATAGCAGCCATAGTCGTACCCATCGCAGGCATAGCCATAGCCATAGCCATAGCCATAGCAGCAACAGCAATAGCCATAGCTATAGTAGCCATAGCCATAGCAGCCATAGCCATAGCCATATCAGCAATAGCCATAGCCATAGTCATTGCAGAAATAGCCATAGCCATAGCAGACATAGCCATAGCCATAGCAGCTTTAGCCATAGTCATAGCAGACATAGCAGACATAGCCATAGCCACAGCAGCCATAGCCATAGCCATAGGACGCATAGCAACAGCCATAGCAGCCATAGCCATAGCCATATCAGCCATAGCCATAGCCATAGCCATAGCAGCAATAGCCATAGCCATAGCAGACATAGCCATAGCCATAGCAGCTTTAGCCATAGCCAAAGCATCCATAGCCATAGTCATAGCAGGCATAGCCATAGCCATAGCAGCTTCAGCCATAGCCAAAGCAGCCAGAGCCATTTCCATAGCATCCATAGCCACAGCCATAGCAGCCATAGGCATAGCCATAGCAGCCATCGCCATAGCCATAGCCAAAGCATCCATAGCCATAGTCATAGCAGGCATAGCCATAGCCATAGCAGCTTCAGCCATAGCCAAAGCAGCCATAGCCATTGCCATAGCATCCATAGCCACAGCCATAGCAGCCATAGCCGTAGCCATCGCAGGAATAGCCATAGCCATAGGCATAGCCATAGCAGCAATAGCAATAGCCTTAGCCATAGCCATAGCAGTAATAGTCATAGCCAGAGCAGCCATAGCAGCCATAGCCATAGCCATTGCAGCCATAGCCATAGCCATAGCATTAGCAGCCATAGCCATAGCCATAGCAGCCAAGGCCATTGCCATAGCATCCATAGCCATAACTATAGCAGCCGTAGCCATAGCCATAGCAGTCATAGCCTTAGCCATATCAGCCATAGCCATAGCTATAGCAGCCATAGCGAAAGCAGCCATAGCCATAGCCATAACAGCCATAGCTATATCCATAGCAGCCATAGCTATATCCATAGCAGCCATAGATATAGCCATAGCCATAGCAGTAGCCATAGCAGCAATAGCCATAGGCATAGCAGCCATAGCCATAGCCATATCAGCCATAGCCATAGCCATAGCCATTGCAGAAATAGCCATAGCCACATCAGCCATAGCTATATCCATAGCAGCCAAAGCCATAGCCATAGCCATAGCAGCCATAGACATAGCCATAGCCACAGTAGCCAATGCCACAGCCATAGCAGTTATAGCCATAGCCGTAGCAGCCATAGGCATACCTTTAACATAGATATAGCAGCCATTGCCATAGCTATAGCAGCCATTGTCATAGCCATAGCCACAGCCATAGCAGCAATAGTCATAGCCAGAGCAGCCAGAGCAGCCATAGCCATAGCCATAGCAGCCGTAGCCATAGCAGCCACAGCCATAGCCATACGAGCCATAGCCAATGGCGTAGCCACAGCAGCCGTAGCCATAGCCACAGCCGTAACAGCCATAGCAACAGCCATAGCCATAGCAGCCATAGCCATAGCCATATCAGCCATAGCCATAGCCATAGCCATTGCAGCAATAGCCATAGCCGCAGCAGCCATATCCATATGTATAGGTACCATAGCCACATCAGCCATAGCCATAGCTATAGCAGCCATAGCCAAAGCAGCCATAGCCATAGCTATGGCAGCCATAGCCATAGCCATAGCAGTCATAGCCGTAGCCGTCGCAGCCATTGCCATACCCATTGCCATAGCCATAGCAGCAATAGCAATAGCCATAGCAGCCATAGACATAGCCATAGCCAGATTAGCCGATGCCATAGCCATAGCAGTTATAGCCATAGCCGCAGCAGCCATAGGCATAGCTATACCAGCCATAGACATAGCAGCCATAGCCATAGCCATAGCAGCCATAGCCGTAGCCATAGTAGCCATAGCCATAGCCAAAGCAGCCGTAGCCATAACCATAGCAGCCATAGCCATAGCCATAGCAGCCATAGCCGTAGCCATAGTAGCCATAGCCATAGCCATAGCAGCCGTGGCCATAACCATAGCAGCCATAGCCATATCCATTGGAGCCATAGCCATATCCATAGCATTAGCAGCCATAGCCATAGCTATAGCAGCCACTGCCATAGCTGCCATATGCATAGCCATAGCAGCCGTAGCCATAGCAGCCATAGCCATAGCCATATCAGCCATAGCCATAGCCATAGCCATAGCAGCAATGGCCACAGCCATAGCAGACATAGCCACAGCCATAGCAGCTTTAGCCAAAGCCAAAGCATCCATGGCCATAGTCATAGCAGCCATAGCCATAGCCATAGCAGCTTTAGGCATAGCCAAAGCAGCCATAGCCATTGCCATAGCATCCATAGCCATAGCCATAGCAGCCATAGCCGTAGCCATAGCAGCCATAGCCATAGCCATAGCAATAGCCATAGCCATAGCCATAGCACGCATAGCGACAGCCATAGCAGCCGTAGCCATAGCCATAGCAGATAGACGCATTAGCAACAGCAACCATAGACATAGCCATCGCAGCCATAGCCATAGCCATAGCCACAGTAGCCATAGCCACAGCCATAGCAGCAATAGCCATAGGCATAGCAGCCATAGCAGCCATAGCCATAGCCATAGCAGCCATAGTCATAGCCATAGCACGCATAGCGACAGCCATAGCAGCCGTATCCATAGCCATAGCAGTCATAGCCATAGCAGTAGCACGCATAGCGATAACCATAGCAGCCGCAGCCATAGCAATAGCAGCCGTAGCCATAGCCATATCAGCCATAGCCATAGCTATAGCAGCCATAGCCAAAGCAGCCATAGCCATAGCCACAGCAGCCATAGCCATAGCCACAGCCATAGCTGCCATAGCCACAGCCAAAGCAGCCGTAGCCATAACCATAGCAGCCATAGCCATAGCCATAGCAGCCATAGCCGTAGCCATAGTAGCCATAGCCATAGCCATAGCAGCCATAGCCATAGCCATAGCAGCCATAGCCATAGCCATAGCAGCCGTAGCCATAGCCGCCACAGCCATAGCCATACGAGCCATAGCCAATGGCGTAGCCACAGCAGCCGTAGCCATAGCCACAGCCGTAACAGCCATAGCAACAGCCATAGCCATAGCAGCCATAGCCATAGCCATATCAGCCATAGCCATAGCCATAGCCATTGCAGCCATAGCCATAGCCGCAGCAGCCATATCCATATGTATAGGTACCATAGCCACATCAGCCATAGCCATAGCTATAGCAGCCATAGCCAAAGCAGCCATAGCCATAGCTATGGCAGCCATAGCCATAGCCATAGCAGCCATAGCCGTAGCCGTCGCAGCCATTGCCATACCCATAGCCATAGCCATAGCAGCAATAGCAATAGCCATAGCAGCCATAGACATAGCCATAGCCAGATTAGCCGATGCCATAGCCATAGCAGTTATAGCCATAGCCGCAGCAGCCATAGGCATAGCTATACCAGCCATAGACATAGCAGCCATAGCCATAGCCATAGCAGCCATAGCCATAGCCATAGCCATTGCAGAAATAGCCATAGCCACATCAGCCATAGCAGCCATAGCCGTAGCCATCGCAGCCATAGTCATAGCCATAGCCATAGCCATAGCAGCAATAGCAATAGCCATACAGCCATACCAGCCATAGCCATAGCCGTAGCAGCCATAGCCATAGCCACAGCCATAGCAGACATAGCCATAGCCAAAGCAGCCGTAGTCATAGCAATAGCAGCCATAGCCATAGCTATAGTAGCCATAGCCATAGCAGCCATAGCCATAGCCATATCAGCCATAGCCATAGCCATAGCCATTGCAGAAATAGCCATAGCCACATCAGCCATAGCTATATCCATAGCAGCCAAAGCCATAGCCATAGCCATAGCAGCCATAGACATAGCCATAGCCACAGTAGCCAATGCCATAGCCATAGCAGTTATAGCCATAGCCGTAGCAGCCATAGGCATACCTATAACATAGATATAGCAGCCATTGCCATAGCCATAGCAGCCATTGTCATAGCCATAGCCACAGCAATAGCAGCAATTGCCATAGCCATAGCCATAGCCATAGCAGCAATAGTCATAGCCAGAGCAGCCATAGCAGCCATAGCCATAGCCACAGCAGCCATAGCAATAGCCATAGCAGTAGCCATAGCAGCAATAGCCATAGGCACAGCCATAGCAGACATAGCCATAGCCAAAGCAGCCATAGTCATAGCAATAGCAGCCATAGCCATAGCTATAGTAGCCATAGCCATAGCAGCCATAGCCATAGCCATATCAGCCATAGACATAGCCATATCCATTGCAGAAATAGCCAAAGCCACATCAGCCATAGCTATATCCATAGCAGCCAAAGCCATAGCCATAGCCATAGCAGACATAGACATAGCCATAGCCACAGTAGCCAATGCCATATTCATAGCAGTTATAGCCATAGCCGTAGCAGCCATAGGCATACCTATAACATAGATATAGCAGCCATTGCCATAGCCATAGCAGCCATTGTCATAGCCATAGCCACAGCCATAGCAGCAATTGCCATAGCCATAGCCATAGCCATAGCAGCAATAGTCATAGCCAGAGCAGCCATAGCAGCCATAGCCATAGCCATAGCAGCCATAGCAATAGCCATAGCAGTAGCCATAGCAGCAATAGCCATAGGCATAGCAGCCATAGCAGCCATAGCCATAGCTATAGCAGCCATAGCCATAGCCATAACAGCTATAGCCAAAGGCATATTAGCCATAGCCGTAGCTATAGCAGCTATAGGCATATCTAATGGAGTCATAGCCATATCCATAGCAGCCGTAACCATAGCCATAGCAGCCATAGCCATGGCCATAGCAGCCATTGCCATGGCCATAGCAGCCATATCCATATGCATAGGTACCATAGCCATATCAGCCGTAGCCATAGCTATAGCCGCCATAGCCAAAGCAGACATAGCCATAGCTATAGCAGCCATAGCCATAGCCATACCAGCCATAGCCGTAGCCATCGCAGCCATTGCCATACACATAGCAATAGCCATAGCAGCAATAGCAATAGCCATAGCAGCCAAAGACATACCCATAGCCACATTAGCCGATGCCATAGCCATAGCAGTTATAGCCATAGCCGCAGCAGCCAATGCCATAGCCATAGCAGTTATAGCCATAGCCGTAGCAGCCATAGGCATAGCTATACCAGTCATAGACATAGCAGTCATAGCCATAGCCAGAGCAGCCATAGCAGCCATAGCCATAGCCATAGCAGCCATAGCAATAGCCATAGCAGTAGCCATAGCAGCAATAGCCATAGGCACAGCCATAGCAGACATAGCCATAGCCAAAGCAGCCATAGTCATAGCAATAGCAGCCATAGCCATAGCTATAGTAGCCATAGCCATAGCAGCCATAGCCATAGCCATATCAGCCATAGCCATAGTCATAGCCATTGCAGAAATAGCCATAGCCACATCAGCCATAGCTATATCCATAGCAGCCAAAGTCATAGCCATAGCCATAGCAGCCATAGACATAGCCATAGCCACAGTAGCCAATGCCATAGCCATAGCAGTTATAGCCATAGCCGTAGCAGCCATACGCATACCTATAACATAGATATAGCAGCCATTGCCATAGCCATAGCAGCCATTGTCATAGCCATAGCCACAGCCATAGCAGCAATTGCCATAGCCATAGCCATAGCCATAGCAGCAATAGTCATAGCCAGAGCAGCCATAGCAGCCATAGCCATAGCCATAGCTGCCATAGCAATAGCCATAGCAGTAGCCATAGCAGCAATAGCCATAGGCATAGCAGCCATAGCAACCATAGCCATAGCCATAGCAGCCATAGCCATAGCCATAACAGCTATAGCCAAAGGCATATTAGCCATAGCCGTAGCTATAGCAGCTATAGGCATATCTAAAGGAGTCATAGCCATATCCATAGCAGCCGTAACCATAGCCATAGCAGCCATAGCCATGGCCATAGCAGCCATTGCCATGGCCATAGCAGCCATATCCATATGCATAGGTACCATAGCCATATCAGCCGTAGCCATAGCTATAGCCGCCATAGACAAAGCAGACATAGCCATAGCTATAGCAGCCATAGCCATAGCCATAGCAGCCATAGCCGTAGCCATCGCAGCCATTGCCATACACATAGCCATAGCCATAGCAGCAATAGCAATAGCCATAGCAGCCAAAGACATAGCCATAGCCACATTAGCCGATGCCATAGCCATACCAGTCATAGACATAGCAGTCATAGCCATAGCCATAGCAGCCATAGTCATAGCAATAGCCACAGCCATAGCAGCAATAGTCATCGCCATAGCAGCCCTAGCAGCCGTAGCCATAGCCATAGCAGCCCTAGCAGCCGTAGCCATAGCCATAGCAGCCATAGCCACAACCATAGCAGCCATAGCCATAGCCATAGCATTCATCGGCATAGCCATAGCCATAGCAGTCGTAGCCATAGCCATATCAGCCATAGCCATAGCTATAGCAGCCATAGCCGAAGCAGCCATAGCCATAGCCATAGCAGTCATAGCCGTAGCCATAGCAGCCATAGCCATAGCCATAGCAGCCGTAGCCATAACCATAGCAGCCATAGCCATATCCATTGGGGCCATAGCCATATCCATAGCATTAGCAGCCATAGCCATAGCTATAGCAGCCATAGCCATAGCCACAGCCATAGCAGCCATAGCCACGGCCATAGACATAGCAGCCATAGCTATATCCATAGCAGCCATAGCCATAGCCATAGCCATAGCAGCCATAGACGTAGCCATAGGAGCCATAGCCATAGCCATAGCAGCCATAGCCGTAGCCATAGTAGCCATAGCCATAGCCATAGCAGCCGTAGCCATAACCATAGCAGCCATAACCATATCCATTGGAGCCATAGCCATATCCATAGCATTAGCAGCCATAGCCATAGCTATAGCAGCCACTGCCATAGCTGCCATATGCATAGCCATAGCAGCCGTAGCCATAGCAGCCATAGCCATAGCCATATCAGCCATAGCCATAGCCATAGCCATAGCCATAGCAGCAATGGCCATAGCCATAGCAGGCATAGCCACAGCCATAGCAGCTTTAGCCAAAGCCAAAGCATGCATAGCCATAGTCATAGCAGCTATAGCCATAGCCATAGCAGCTTTAGCCATAGCCAAAGCAGCCATAGCCATTGCCATACCATCCATAGCCATAGCCATAGCAGCCATAGCCGTAGCCATAGCAGCCATAGCCATAGCCATAGCAATAGCCACAGCCATAGCCATAGCACGCATAGCGACAGCCATAGCAGCCGTAGCCATAGCCATAGCAGGTAGACGCATTAGCAACAGCAACCATAGACATAGCCATCGCAGCCATAGCCATAGCCATAGCCACAGTAGCCATAGCCACAGCCATAGCAGCAATAGCCATAGCCATAGTCATAGCCGTAGCAGCAACAGTCATAGCCACAGCAGCCATAGCAGCAATAGCCATAGCCATAACAGCCATAGCTATATCCATAGCAGCCATAGCTATATCCATAGCAGCCATAGCCATAGCCATATCTGCCATAGCCATAGCCATAGCCATTGCAGAAATAGCCATAGCCACATCAGCCATAGCTATATCCATAGCAGCCAAAGCCATAGCCATAGCCATAGCAGCCATAGACATAGCCATAGCCACAGTAGCCAATGCCATAGCCATAGCAGTTATAGCCATAGCCGCAGCAGCCAATGCCATAGCCATAGCAGTTATAGCCATAGCCGTAGCAGCCATAGGCATAGCTATACCAGTCATAGACATAGCAGTCATAGCCATAGCCATAGCAGACATAGTCATAGCAATAGCCACAGCCATAGCAGCAATAGTCATCGCCATAGCAGCCCTAGCAGCCGTAGCCATAGCCATAGCAGCCCTAGCCATAGCCATAACAGTAGCCATAGCAGCAATAGCCATAGCCATAGCCATAGCAGCCATAGCCATAGCCATAGCCGCCATAGCCATAGCCATATCCATAGCAGCCATAGCTATAGCCACAGCAGCCATAGCCATATCCATGGGAGCCATAGCCATTGCCATAGCCTTAGCAGCCATAGTCATAGCCATAGCATCCATAGCCATAGCCATAGCAGCCATAGCCATAGCCATAGCAGCCATAGCCATAGCCATAGCAGCCATAGCCGTAGCCATCGCAGGCATAGCCATAGCCATAGCCATAGCCATAGCAGAAATAGCAATAGCACGCACAGCGATAGCCATAGCAGCCGCAGCCATAGCCATAGCAGACGTAGCCATAGCAGCAATAGCCATAGCCATACCAGCCATAG
Source organism: Calliopsis andreniformis (assembly GCF_051401765.1). Lineage (NCBI taxonomy): Eukaryota > Metazoa > Arthropoda > Insecta > Hymenoptera > Andrenidae > Calliopsis > Calliopsis andreniformis. Next base: position 412,665 of record NW_027480672.1, read on the forward strand.
CGGCCACAGCCATATCCATAGCAGCCATAGCCATAGCATTAGCACGCATAGCGATAGCCATAGCAGCCGCAGCCATAGCCATAGCAGCCGTAGCCATAGCCATAGCAGCCATAGCCATAACCATAGCAGGCACAGCCATATCCATAGGAGCCATAGCCGTAGCCAAAGCATTAGCAGCCATAGCCATAGCTATAGCAGCCATTGCCATAGCAGCCATAGACATAGCCATAGCAGCCATAGCAATAGCCGTAGACATAGCAGCGATAGCTATATCCATAGCAGCCATAGCCATAGCCATAGCCATAGCAGCCATAGACATAGCCATAGCCACATTAGCCGATGCCATAGCCATAGCCATAGCAGCAATAGCAATAGCCATAGCAGCCATAGCAGACATAGCCATAGCCTTAGCAGCCATAGCCATAGCCATAGCACGCATAGCGACAGCCATAGCAGCCGTAGCCATTGCCATAGCAGCCATAGCCATAGCCATAGCAGCCATAGCCACAGCCATAGCAGCCATAGCCGTAGCCATAGCAGCCATAGCCATAGCCATAGCAGTAGCCATAGCAGCAAAAGCCATAGCCACAGCAGCCATAGCAGCCTTAGTCATAGCCATAGCAGCCATAGCCATAGCAATAGCACGCATAGCGATAACCATAGCAGCCGCAGACATAGCCACAGCAGCCGTAGCCATAGCCATAGCATCCATAGCCATAGCATCCATAGCCATAGCCATAGCAGCCATAGCCACAGCCATAGCACGCATAGCGACAGCCATAGCAGCCGTAGCCATTGCCATAGCAGCCATAGCCATAGCCATATCAGCCATAGCCATAGCCAAAGCATCCATAGCCATAGACATAGCAGCTATAGCCATAGCCATATCAGCCATAGCCATAGCTATAGCAGCCATAGCCAAAGCAGCCATAGCCATAGCCAAAAGCAGCCATAGCCATAGCCATAGCAGCCATAGCCATAGCAATAGCACGCATAGCCATAGACATAATAGCCGCAGCCATAGCCATAGCAGCCGTAGCCATAGCCATACCAGCCATAGCCATAGCCATAGCAGCCATAGCCGTAGCCATATCAGCCATAGCCATAGCCAAAGTACCCATAGCCATAGCCATAGCAGCTATAGCCATAGCCATAGCCATAGCAGCCATAGAGGTAGCCATAGCCACATTAGCCGATGCCATAGCCATAGCAGTTATAGCCATAGCCGCAGCAGCCATAGGCATAGCTATACCAGCCATAGACATAGCCATATCAGCCATAGCCGTAGCCATAGCAGCCATAGCCATAGCCATAGCAGTAGCCGTAGCAGCAATAGCCATTGCCATAGCAGCCATAGCAGCCATAGTCATAGCCATAGCAGCCATATCCATAGCAATAGCACGCATAGCGATAACCATAGCAGCCGCAGCCATAGCCATAGCAGCCGTAGCCATAGCCATAGCATCCATAGCCATAGCCATAGCAGCAATAGCCATAGCCATAGCAGCCATAGCCGTACCCATCGCAGGCATAGCCACAGCCATAGCCATAGCCATAGCAGCAATAGCAATAGCCATAGCAGCCATAGCAGCCATAGCCATAGCCATAGCACGCACAGCGGCAGACATAGCAGCCGTAGCCATAGCCAAAGCAGCCATAGCCATAGCCATAACAGTAGCCATAGCAGCAATAGCCATAGCCATAGCCATAGCAGCCATAGCTATAGCCATAGCCGCCATAGCCATAGCCATATCCATAGCAGCCATAGCTATAGCCACAGCAGCCATAGCCATATCCATAGGAGCCATAGCCATAGCCATAGCCTTAGCAGCCATAGTTATAGCCATAGCATCCATAGCCATAGCCATAGCAGCAATAGCCATAGCCATACCAGCCATAGCAGCCATAGCCATATCCATAGCAGCCATAGCCATAGCATTAGCACGCATAGCGATAGCCTTAGCAGCCGCAGCCATAGCCATAGCAGACGTAGCCATAGCCATAGCAGCCATAGCCATAACCATAGCAGGCACAGCCTTATCCATAGGAGCCATAGCCGTAGCCAAAGCATTAGCAGCCATAGCCATAGCTATAGCAGCCATTGCCATAGCAGCCATAGACATAGCCATAGCAGCCATAGCAATAGCCGCACGAGCCATAGACAATGCCATAGCCACAGCAGCCATAGCCATAGCCACAGCCATAGCAACCATAGCCATAGCCGTAGACATAGCAGCGATAGCTATATCCATAGCAGCCATAGCCATAGCCATAGCCATAGCAGCCATAGACATAGCCATAGCCACATTAGCCGATGCCATAGCCATAGCAGTTATAGCCATAGCCGTAGCAGCCATTGGCATAGCTATACCCGCCATAGACATAGCAGCCATAGCCGTAGCCACAGCGGCAAAAGCCATAGCCATAGCAGTAGCCATAGCAGCAATAGCCATAGCCACAGCAGCCATAGCAGCCTTAGTCATAGCCATAGCAGCCATAGACATAGCTATAGCAGCCATAGCCAAAGCAGCCATAGCCATAGCCACAGCAGCCATAGCCATAGCCACAGCCATAGCAGACATAGCCACAGCCATAGACATAGCAGCCATTGCTATATCCATAGCAGCCATAGCCATAGCCATATCAGCCATAGCCATAGCCATAGCCATAGCCATAGCAGCAATGGCCATAGCCATAGCAGGCATAGCCACAGCCATAGCAGCTTTAGCCAAAGCCAAAGCATGCATAGCCATAGTCATAGCAGCCATAGCCATAGCCATAGCAGCTTTAGCCATAGCCAAAGCAGCCATAGCCATTGCCATACCATCCATAGCCATAGCCATAGCAGCCATAGCCGTAGCCATAGCAGCCATAGCCGTAGCCATAGCAATAGCCACAGCCATAGCCATAGCACGCATAGCGACAGCCATAGCAGCCGTAGCCATAGCCATAGCAGGTAGACGCATTAGCAACAGCAACCATAGACATAGCCATCGCAGCCATAGCCATAGCCATAGCCACAGTAGCCATAGCCACAGCCATAGCAGCAATAGCCATAGCCATAGTCATAGCCGTAGCAGCAACAGTCATAGCCACAGCAGCCATAGCAGCAATAGCCATAGCCATAACAGCCATAGCTATATCCATAGCAGCCATAGCTATATCCATAGCAGCCATAGACATAGCCATAGCCATAGCAGTAGCCATAGCAGCAATAGCCATAGGCATAGCAGCCATAGAAGCCATAGCCATAGCAGCCATAGCCATAGCCATATCTGCCATAGCCATAGCAGCCATAGCCATAGCCATATCTGCCATAGCCATAGCCATAGCCATTGCAGAAATAGCCATAGCCACATCAGCCATAGCTATATCCATAGCAGCCAAAGCCATAGCCATAGCCATAGCAGCCATAGACATAGCCATAGCAGCAATAGCAATAGCCATAGCAGCCATAGCAGACATAGCCATAGCCTTAGCAGCCATAGCCATAGCCATAGCACGCATAGCGACAGCCATAGCAGCCGTAGCCATTGCCATAGCAGCCATAGCCATAGCCATAGCAGCCATAGCCACAGCCATAGCAGCCATAGCCGTAGCCATAGCAGCCATAGCCATAGCCATAGCAGTAGCCATAGCAGCAAAAGCCATAGCCACAGCAGCCATAGCAGCCTTAGTCATAGCCATAGCAGCCATAGCCATAGCAATAGCACGCATAGCGATAACCATAGCAGCCGCAGACATAGCCACAGCAGCCGTAGCCATAGCCATAGCATCCATAGCCATAGCATCCATAGCCATAGCATCCATAGCCATAGCCATAGCAGCCATAGCCATAGCCATAGCACGCATAGCGACAGCCATAGCAGCCGTAGCCATTGCCATAGCAGCCATAGCCATAGCCATATCAGCCATAGCCATAGCCAAAGCATCCATAGCCATAGACATAGCAGCTATAGCCATAGCCATATCAGCCATAGCCATAGCTATAGCAGCCATAGCCAAAGCAGCCATAGCCATAGCCAAAAGCAGCCATAGCCATAGCCATAGCAGCCATAGCCATAGCAATAGCACGCATAGCCATAGACATAATAGCCGCAGCCATAGCCATAGCAGCCGTAGCCATAGCCATACCAGCCATAGCCATAGCCATAGCAGCCATAGCCGTAGCCATATCAGCCATAGCCATAGCCATAGCCATAGCAGCCATAGAGGTAGCCATAGCCACATTAGCCGATGCCATAGCCATAGCAGTTATAGCCATAGCCGCAGCAGCCATAGGCATAGCTATACCAGCCATAGACATAGCCATATCAGCCATAGCCGTAGCCATAGCAGCCATAGCCATAGCCATAGCAGTAGCCGTAGCAGCAATAGCCATTGCCATAGCAGCCATAGCAGCCATAGTCATAGCCATAGCAGCCATATCCATAGCAATAGCACGCATAGCGATAACCATAGCAGCCGCAGCCATAGCCATAGCAGCCGTAGCCATAGCCATAGCATCCATAGCCATAGCCATAGCAGCAATAGCCATAGCCATAGCAGCCATAGCCGTACCCATCGCAGGCATAGCCACAGCCATAGCCATAGCCATAGCAGCAATAGCAATAGCCATAGCAGCCATAGCAGCCATAGCCATAGCCATAGCACGCACAGCGGCAGACATAGCAGCCGTAGCCATAGCCAAAGCAGCCATAGCCATAGCCATAACAGTAGCCATAGCAGCAATAGCCATAGCCATAGCCATAGCAGCCATAGCTATAGCCATAGCCGCCATAGCCATAGCCATATCCATAGCAGCCATAGCTATAGCCACAGCAGCCATAGCCATATCCATAGGAGCCATAGCCATAGCCATAGCCTTAGCAGCCATAGTTATAGCCATAGCATCCATAGCCATAGCCATAGCAGCAATAGCCATAGCCATACCAGCCATAGCAGCCATAGCCATATCCATAGCAGCCATAGCCATAGCATTAGCACGCATAGCGATAGCCTTAGCAGCCGCAGCCATAGCCATAGCAGACGTAGCCATAGCCATAGCAGCCATAGCCATAACCATAGCAGGCACAGCCTTATCCATAGGAGCCATAGCCGTAGCCAAAGCATTAGCAGCCATAGCCATAGCTATAGCAGCCATTGCCATAGCAGCCATAGACATAGCCATAGCAGCCATAGCAATAGCCGCACGAGCCATAGACAATGCCATAGCCACAGCAGCCATAGCCATAGCCACAGCCATAGCAACCATAGCCATAGCCGTAGACATAGCAGCGATAGCTATATCCATAGCAGCCATAGCCATAGCCATAGCCATAGCAGCCATAGACATAGCCATAGCCACATTAGCCGATGCCATAGCCATAGCAGTTATAGCCATAGCCGTAGCAGCCATTGGCATAGCTATACCCGCCATAGACATAGCAGCCATAGCCGTAGCCACAGCGGCAAAAGCCATAGCCATAGCAGTAGCCATAGCAGCAATAGCCATAGCCACAGCAGCCATAGCAGCCTTAGTCATAGCCATAGCAGCCATAGACATAGCTATAGCAGCCATAGCCAAAGCAGCCATAGCCATAGCCACAGCAGCCATAGCCATAGCCACAGCCATAGCAGCCATAGCCACAGCCATAGACATAGCAGCCATTGCTATATCCATAGCAGCCATAGCCATAGCCATATCAGCCATAGCCATAGCCATAGCCATAGCCATAGCAGCAATGGCCATAGCCATAGCAGGCATAGCCACAGCCATAGCAGCTTTAGCCAAAGCCAAAGCATGCATAGCCATAGTCATAGCAGCCATAGCCATAGCCATAGCAGCTTTAGCCATAGCCAAAGCAGCCATAGCCATTGCCATACCATCCATAGCCATAGCCATAGCAGCCATAGCCGTAGCCATAGCAGCCATAGCCATAGCCATAGCAATAGCCACAGCCATAGCCATAGCACGCATAGCGACAGCCATAGCAGCCGTAGCCATAGCCATAGCAGGTAGACGCATTAGCAACAGCAACCATAGACATAGCCATCGCAGCCATAGCCATAGCCATAGCCACAGTAGCCATAGCCACAGCCATAGCAGCAATAGCCATAGCCATAGTCATAGCCGTAGCAGCAACAGTCATAGCCACAGCAGCCATAGCAGCAATAGCCATAGTCATAACAGCCATAGCTATATCCATAGCAGCCATAGCTATATCCATAGCAGCCATAGACATAGCCATAGCCATAGCAGTAGCCATAGCAGCAATAGCCATAGGCATAGCAGCCATAGAAGCCATAGCCATAGCAGCCATAGCCATAGCCATATCTGCCATAGCCATAGCAGCCATAGCCATAGCCATATCTGCCATAGCCATAGCCATAGCCATTGCAGAAATAGCCATAGCCACATCAGCCATAGCTATATCCATAGCAGCCAAAGCCATAGCCATAGCCATAGCAGCCATAGACATAGCCATAGCCACAGTAGCCAATGCCATAGCCATAGCAGTTATAGCCATAGCCGCAGCAGCCAATGCCATAGCCATAGCAGTTATAGCCATAGCCGTAGCAGCCATAGGCATAGCTATACCAGTCATAGACATAGCAGTCATAGCCATAGCCATAGCAGACATAGTCATAGCAATAGCCACAGCCATAGCAGCAATAGTCATCGCCATAGCAGCCCTAGCAGCCGTAGCCATAGCCATAGCAGCCCTAGCCATAGCCATAACAGTAGCCATAGCAGCAATAGCCATAGCCATAGCCATAGCAGCCATAGCCATAGCCATAGCCGCCATAGCCATAGCCATATCCATAGCAGCCATAACCATATCCATTGGAGCCATAGCCATATCCATAGCATTAGCAGCCATAGCCATAGCTATAGCAGCCACTGCCATAGCTGCCATATGCATAGCCATAGCAGCCGTAGCCATAGCAGCCATAGCCATAGCCATATCAGCCATAGCCATAGCCATAGCCATAGCCATAGCAGCAATGGCCATAGCCATAGCAGGCATAGCCACAGCCATAGCAGCTTTAGCCAAAGCCAAAGCATGCATAGCCATAGTCATAGCAGCCATAGCCATAGCCATAGCAGCTTTAGCCATAGCCAAAGCAGCCATAGCCATTGCCATACCATCCATAGCCATAGCCATAGCAGCCATAGCCGTAGCCATAGCAGCCATAGCCATAGCCATAGCAATAGCCACAGCCATAGCCATAGCACGCATAGCGACAGCCATAGCAGCCGTAGCCATAGCCATAGCAGGTAGACGCATTAGCAACAGCAACCATAGACATAGCCATCGCAGCCATAGCCATAGCCATAGCCACAGTAGCCATAGCCACAGCCATAGCAGCAATAGCCATAGCCATAGTCATAGCCGTAGCAGCAACAGTCATAGCCACAGCAGCCATAGCAGCAATAGCCATAGCCATAACAGCCATAGCTATATCCATAGCAGCCATAGCTATATCCATAGCAGCCATAGACATAGCCATAGCCATAGCAGTAGCCATAGCAGCAATAGCCATAGGCATAGCAGCCATAGAAGCCATAGCCATAGCAGCCATAGCCATAGCTATAGCAGCCATAGCCAAAGCAGCCATAGCCATAGCCAAAAGCAGCCATAGCCATAGCCATAGCAGCCATAGCCATAGCAATAGCACGCATAGCCATAGACATAATAGCCGCAGCCATAGCCATAGCAGCCGTAGCCATAGCCATACCAGCCATAGCCATAGCCATAGCAGCCATAGCCGTAGCCATATCAGCCATAGCCATAGCCAAAGTACCCATAGCCATAGCTATAGCAGCTATAGCCATAGCCATAGCCATAGCAGCCATAGAGGTAGCCATAGCCACATTAGCCGATGCCATAGCCATAGCAGTTATAGCCATAGCCGCAGCAGCCATAGGCATAGCTATACCAGCCATAGACATAGCCATATCAGCCATAGCCGTAGCCATAGCAGCCATAGCCATAGCCATAGCAGTAGCCGTAGCAGCAATAGCCATTGCCATAGCAGCCATAGCAGCCATAGTCATAGCCATAGCAGCCATATCCATAGCAATAGCACGCATAGCGATAACCATAGCAGCCGCAGCCATAGCCATAGCAGCCGTAGCCATAGCCATAGCATCCATAGCCATAGCCATAGCAGCAATAGCCATAGCCATAGCAGCCATAGCCGTACCCATCGCAGGCATAGCCACAGCCATAGCCATAGCCATAGCAGCAATAGCAATAGCCATAGCAGCCATAGCAGCCATAGCCATAGCCATAGCACGCACAGCGGCAGACATAGCAGCCGTAGCCATAGCCAAAGCAGCCATAGCCATAGCCATAACAGTAGCCATAGCAGCAATAGCCATAGCCATAGCCATAGCAGCCATAGCTATAGCCATAGCCGCCATAGCCATAGCCATATCCATAGCAGCCATAGCCATAGCCACAGCAGCCATAGCCATATCCATAGGAGCCATAGCCATAGCCATAGCCTTAGCAGCCATAGTTATAGCCATAGCATCCATAGCCATAGCCATAGCAGCAATAGCCATAGCCATACCAGCCATAGCAGCCATAGCCATATCCATAGCAGCCATAGCCATAGCATTAGCACGCATAGCGATAGCCTTAGCAGCCGCAGCCATAGCCATAGCAGACGTAGCCATAGCCATAGCAGCCATAGCCATAACCATAGCAGGCACAGCCTTATCCATAGGAGCCATAGCCGTAGCCAAAGCATTAGCAGCCATAGCCATAGCTATAGCAGCCATTGCCATAGCAGCCATAGACATAGCCATAGCAGCCATAGCAATAGCCGCACGAGCCATAGACAATGCCATAGCCACAGCAGCCATAGCCATAGCCACAGCCATAGCAACCATAGCCATAGCCGTAGACATAGCAGCGATAGCTATATCCATAGCAGCCATAGCCATAGCCATAGCCATAGCAGCCATAGACATAGCCATAGCCACATTAGCCGATGCCATAGCCATAGCAGTTATAGCCATAGCCGTAGCAGCCATTGGCATAGCTATACCCGCCATAGACATAGCAGCCATAGCCGTAGCCACAGCGGCAAAAGCCATAGCCATAGCAGTAGCCATAGCAGCAATAGCCATAGCCACAGCAGCCATAGCAGCCTTAGTCATAGCCATAGCAGCCATAGACATAGCTATAGCAGCCATAGCCAAAGCAGCCATAGCCATAGCCACAGCAGCCATAGCCATAGCCACAGCCATAGCAGCCATAGCCACAGCCATAGACATAGCAGCCATTGCTATATCCATAGCAGCCATAGCCATAGCCATAGCCATAGCAGCCATAGACGTAGCCATAGGAGCCATAGCCATAGCCATAGCAGCCATAGCCGTAGCCATAGCGGCAATAGCCATAGCCATAGCAGTAGACATAGCAGCAATAGCCATAGCCACAGCAGCCATAGCAGCCTTAGTCATAGCCATAGCAGCCATAGCCATAGCAATAGCACGCATAGCGATAACCATAGCAGCCGCAGCCATAGCCACAGCAGCCGTAGCCATAGCCATAGCAGCCATAGCCATAGCCATAGCAGCCATAGCCATAGCCATAGCAGCCATAGCCGTACCCATCGCAGGCATAGCCATAGCCATAGCCATAGCCATAGCAGCAACAGCAATAGCCATAGCTATAGTAGCCATAGCCATAGCAGCCATAGCCATAGCCATATCAGCAATAGCCATAGCCATAGTCATTGCAGAAATAGCCATAGCCATAGCAGACATAGCCATAGCCATAGCAGCTTTAGCCATAGTCATAGCAGACATAGCAGACATAGCCATAGCCACAGCAGCCATAACCATAGCCACAGGACGCATAGCAACAGCCATAGCAGACATAGCCATAGCCATATCAGCCATAGCCATAGCCATAGCCATAGCAGCAATAGCCATAGCCATAGCAGACATAGCCATAGCCATAGCAGCTTTAGCCATAGCCAAAGCATCCATAGCCATAGTCATAGCAGGCATACCTACAGCCATAGCAGCTTCAGCCATAGCCAAAGCAGCCAGAGCCATTTCCATAGCATCCATAGCCACAGCCATAGCAGCCATAGCCATAGCCATAGCAGCCATCGCCATAGCCATAGCCAAAGCATCCATAGCCATAGTCATAGCAGGCATAGCCATAGCCATAGCAGCTTCAGCCACAGCCAAAGCAGCCATAGCCATTGCCATAGCATCCATAGCCACAGCCATAGCAGCCATAGCCGTAGCCATCGCAGGAATAGCCATAGCCATAGGCATAGCCATAGCAGCAATAGCAATAGCCATAGCCATAGCCACAGCAGTAATTGTCAAGGCCAGAGCAGCCATAGCAGCCATAGCCATAGCCATTGCAGCCATAGCTATAGCCATAGCATTAGAAGCCATAGCCATAGCCATAGCAGCCAAGGCCATTGCCATAGCATCCATAGCCATAACTATAGCAGCCGTAGCCATAGCCATAGCAGTCATCGGAATAGCCATAGCCATAGCAGTCATAGCCTTAGCCATATCAGCCATAGCCATAGCTATAGCAGCCATAGCGAAAGCAGCCATAGCCATAGCCATAGCAGCCTTAGCCGTAGCCATAGCAACCATAGCCATAGCCATAGCAGCCGTAGCCATAACCATAGCAGCCATAGCGATATCCATTGGAGCCATAGCCATAGCAATAGCACTAGCAGCCATAGCCACAGCTATAGCAGCCATTGCTATAGCTGCCATAGGCATAGCCATAGCAGCCGTAGCCATAGCAGCCATAGCCATAGCCATACGAGCCATAGCCAATGGCATAGCCACAGCAGCCGTAGCAATAGCCTCAGCCATAACAGCCATAGCAACAGCCATAGCCATAGCAGCCATAGCTATATCCATAGCAGCCATAGCCATAGCCATAGCCATAGCAGCCATAGACATAGACATAGCCACAGTAGCCAATACCATAGCCATAGCAGTTATAGGCATAGCCGTAGCAGCCATAGGCATATCTATACCATTGACATAGCAGCCATTGCCATAGCCATAGCAGCCATTGTCATAGCCATAGCCACAGCCATAGCAGCAATAGCCATAGCCATAGCCATAGCCATAGCAGCAACAGTCATAGCCAGAGCAGCCATAGCAGCCATAGCCATAGCCATAGCAGCCATAGCAATAGCCATAGCAGTAGCCATAGCAGCAATAGCCATAGGCATAGCAGCCATAGCAGCCATAGCCATAGCCATAGCAGCCATAGTCATAGCCATAGCACGCATAGCGACAGCCATAGCAGCCGTATCCATAGCCATAGCAGCCATAGCCATAGCAATAGCACGCATAGCGATAACCATAGCAGCCGCAGCCATAGCAACAGCAGCCGTAGCCATAGCCATATCAGCCATAGCCATAGCTATAGCAGCCATAGCCAAAGCAGCCATAGCCATAGCCACAGCAGCCATAGCCATAGCCATAGCCGCCATAGCCATAACCATATCCATAGCAGCCATAGCTATAGCCACAGCAGCCATAGCCATATCCATAGGAGCCATAGCCATAGCCATAGCAGCCATAGCCATAGCCATAGCAGCCATAGCCATAGCCATAGCAGCCGTAGCCATAGCCATATCAGCCATAGCCATAGCCATATCAGCCATAGCCATAGCCATAGCCATTGCAGCAATAGCCATAGCCGCAGCAGCCATATCCATATGTATAGGTACCATAGCCACATCAGCCATAGCCATAGCTATAGCAGCCATAGCCAAAGCAGCCATAGCCATAGCTATGGCAGCCATAGCCATAGCCATAGCAGTCATAGCCGTAGCCGTCGCAGCCATTGCCATACCCATTGCCATAGCCATAGCAGCAATAGCAATAGCCATAGCAGCCATAGACATAGCCATAGCCAGATTAGCCGATGCCATAGCCATAGCAGTTATAGCCATAGCCGCAGCAGCCATAGGCATAGCTATACCAGCCATAGACATAGCAGCCATAGCCATAGCCATAGCAGCCATAGCCGTAGCCATAGTAGCCATAGCCATAGCCAAAGCAGCCGTAGCCATAACCATAGCAGCCATAGCCGTAGCCATAGCAGCCATAGCCGTAGCCATAGTAGCCATAGCCATAGCCATAGCAGCCGTGGCCATAACCATAGCAGCCATAGCCATATCCATTGGAGCCATAGCCATATCCATAGCATTAGCAGCCATAGCCATAGCCATAGCAATAGCCATAGCCATAGCCATAGCACGCATAGCGACAGCCATAGCAGCCGTAGCCATAGCCATAGCAGATAGACGCATTAGCAACAGCAACCATAGACATAGCCATCGCAGCCATAGCCATAGCCATAGCCACAGTAGCCATAGCCACAGCCATAGCAGCAATAGCCATAGGCATAGCAGCCATAGCAGCCATAGCCATAGCCATAGCAGCCATAGTCATAGCCATAGCACGCATAGCGACAGCCATAGCAGCCGTATCCATAGCCATAGCAGTCATAGCCATAGCAATAGCACGCATAGCGATAACCATAGCAGCCGCAGCCATAGCAATAGCAGCCATAGCCATAGCCATATCAGCCATAGCCATAGCTATACTAGCCATAGCCAAAGCAGCCATAGCCATAGCCACAGCAGCCATAGCCATAGCCACAGCCATAGCTGCCACAGCCACAGCCAAAGCAGCCGTAGCCATAACCATAGCAGCCATAGCCATAGCCATAGCAGCCGTAGCCGTAGCCATAGTAGCCATAGCCATAGCCATAGCAGCCATAGCCATAGCCATAGCAGCCATAGCCATAGCCATAGCAGCCGTAGCCATAGCCGCCACAGCCATAGCCATACGAGCCATAGCCAATGGCGTAGCCACAGCAGCCGTAGCCATAGCCACAGCCGTAACAGCCATAGCAACAGCCATAGCCATAGCAGCCATAGCCATAGCCATATCAGCCATAGCCATAGCCATAGCCATTGCAGCCATAGCCATAGCCGCAGCAGCCATATCCATATGTATAGGTACCATAGCCACATCAGCCATAGCCATAGCTATAGCAGCCATAGCCAAAGCAGCCATAGCCATAGCTATGGCAGCCATAGCCATAGCCATAGCAGCCATAGCCGTAGCCGTCGCAGCCATTGCCATACACATAGCCATAGCCATAGCAGCAATAGCAATAGCCATAGCAGCCATAGACATAGCCATAGCCAGATTAGCCGATGCCATAGCCATAGCAGTTATAGCCATAGCCGCAGCAGCCATAGGCATAGCTATACCAGCCATAGACATAGCAGCCATAGCCATAGCCATAGCAGCCATAGCCATAGCCATAGCCATTGCAGAAATAGCCATAGCCACATCAGCCATAGCAGCCATAGCCGTAGCCATCGCAGCCATAGTCATAGCCATAGCCATAGCCATAGCAGCAATAGCAATAGCCATACAGCCATACCAGCCATAGCCATAGCCACAGCCATAGCAGACATAGCCATAGCCATATCAGCCATAGCCATAGCCATAGCCATTGCAGAAATAGCCATAGCCACATCAGCCATAGCTATATCCATAGCAGCCAAAGCCATAGCCATAGCCATAGCAGCCATAGACATAGCCATAGCCACAGTAGCCAATGCCATAGCCATAGCAGTTATAGCCATAGCCGTAGCAGCCATAGGCATACCTATAACATAGATATAGCAGCCATTGCCATAGCCATAGCAGCCATTGTCATAGCCATAGCCACAGCAATAGCAGCAATTGCCATAGCCATAGCCATAGCCATAGCAGCAATAGTCATAGCCAGAGCAGCCATAGCAGCCATAGCCATAGCCACAGCAGCCATAGCAATAGCCATAGCAGTAGCCATAGCAGCAATAGCCATAGGCACAGCCATAGCAGACATAGCCATAGCCAAAGCAGCCATAGTCATAGCAATAGCAGCCATAGCCATAGCCATAGCAGCCATAGCAATAGCCATAGCAGTAGCCATAGCAGCAATAGCCATAGGCATAGCAGCCATAGCAGCCATAGCCATAGCCATAGCAGCCATAGTCATAGCCATAGCACGCATAGCGACAGCCATAGCAGCCGTATCCATAGCCATAGCAGCCATAGCCATAGCAATAGCACGCATAGCGATAACCATAGCAGCCGCAGCCATAGCAATAGCCATAGCAGTAGCCATAGCAGCAATAGCCATAGGCATAGCCATAGCAGACATAGCCATAGCCAAAGCAGCCATAGTCATAGCAATAGCAGCCATAGCCATAGCCATAGCAGCCATAGCAATAGCCATAGCAGTAGCCATAGCAGCAATAGCCATAGGCATAGCAGCCATAGCGAAAGCAGCCATAGCCATAGCCATAGCAGCCTTAGCCGTAGCCATAGCAACCATAGCCATAGCCATAGCAGCCGTAGCCATAACCATAGCAGCCATAGCGATATCCATTGGAGCCATAGCCATAGCAATAGCACTAGCAGCCATAGCCACAGCTATAGCAGCCATTGCTATAGCTGCCATAGGCATAGCCATAGCAGCCGTAGCCATAGCAGCCATAGCCATAGCCATACGAGCCATAGCCAATGGCATAGCCACAGCAGCCGTAGCAATAGCCACAGCCATAACAGCCATAGCAACAGCCATAGCCATAGCAGCCATAGCTATATCCATAGCAGCCATAGCCATAGCCATAGCCATAGCAGCCATAGACATAGACATAGCCACAGTAGCCAATACCATAGCCATAGCAGTTATAGGCATAGCCGTAGCAGCCATAGGCATATCTATACCATTGACATAGCAGCCATTGCCATAGCCATAGCAGCCATTGTCATAGCCATAGCCACAGCCATAGCAGCAATAGCCATAGCCATAGCCATAGCCATAGCAGCAACAGTCATAGCCAGTGCAGCCATAGCAGCCATAGCCATAGCCATAGCAGCCATAGCAATAGCCATAGCAGTAGCCATAGCAGCAATAGCCATAGGCATAGCAGCCATAGCAGCCATAGCCATAGCCATAGCAGCCATAGTCATAGCCATAGCACGCATAGCGACAGCCATAGCAGCCGTATCCATAGCCATAGCAGCCATAGCCATAGCAATAGCACGCATAGCGATAACCATAGCAGCCGCAGCCATAGCAACAGCAGCCGTAGCCATAGCCATATCAGCCATAGCCATAGCTATAGCAGCCATAGCCAAAGCAGCCATAGCCATAGCCACAGCAGCCATATCCATAGCCACAGCCATAGCAGCCATAGCCACAGCCATAGACATAGCAGCCATAGCTATATCCACAGCAGCCATAGCCATAGCCATAGCCATAGCAGCCATAGACGTAGACATAGCCACATTAGCCGATGCCATAGCCATAGCACTTATAGCCATAGCCGCAGCAGCCATAGGCATGGCTATACCAGCCATAGAACTAGCAGCCATAGCCATAGCCATAGCAGCCATAGCCATAGCCAAAGCATCCATAGCCATAGACATAGTAGCTATAGCCATAGCCATATCAGCCATAGCCATAGCTATAGCAGCCATAGCCAAAGCAGCCATAGCCATAGCCAAAAGCAGCCATAGCCATAGCCATAGCAGCCATAGCCATAGCAATAGCACGCATAGCCATAGCCATAATATCCGCAGCCATAGCCATAGCAGCCATAGCCGTAGCCATATCAGCCATAGCCATAGCCATAGCCGCCATAGCCATAGCCATATCCATAGCAGCCATAGCTATAGCCACAGCAGCCATAGCCATATCCATCGGAGCCATAGCCATAGCCGTAGCCTTAGCAGCCATAGTCATAGCCATAGCATCCATAGCCATAGCCATACCAGCCATAGCCATAGCCATAGCAGCCATAGCGATAGCCATAGCTGCCATAGCCATAAGCATATCCATAGCAGCCATAGCTATAGCCACAGCAGCCATAGCCATATCCATAGGAGCCATAGCCATAGCCATAGCAGCCATAGCCATAGCCATAGCAGCCATAGCCATAGCCATAGCAGCCGTAGCCATAGCCATATCAGCAATAGCCATAGCCATAGTCATTGCAGAAATAGCCATAGCCATAGCAGACATAGCCATAGCCATAGTCATTGCAGAAATAGCCATAGCCATAGCAGACATAGCCATAGCCATAGCAGCTTTAGCCATAGTCATAGCAGACATAGCAGACATAGCCATAGCCACAGCAGCCATAGCCATAGCCATAGGACGCATAGCAACAGCCATAGCAGCCATAGCCATAGCCATATCAGCCATAGCCATAGACATAGCCATAGCAGCAATAGCCATAGCCATAGCAGACATAGCCATAGCCATAGCAGCCATAGCCATAGCCATAGCCGCCATAGCCATAACCATATCCATAGCAGCCATAGCTATAGCCACAGCAGCCATAGCCATATCCATAGGAGCCATAGCCATAGCCATAGCAGCCATAGCCATAGCCATAGCAGCCATAGCCATAGCCATAGCAGCCGTAGCCATAGCCATATCAGCCATAGCCATAGCCATATCAGCCATAGCCATAGCCATAGCCATTGCAGCAATAGCCATAGCCGCAGCAGCCATATCCATATGTATAGGTACCATAGCCACATCAGCCATAGCCATAGCTATAGCAGCCATAGCCAAAGCAGCCATAGCCATAGCTATGGCAGCCATAGCCATAGCCATAGCAGTCATAGCCGTAGCCGTCGCAGCCATTGCCATACCCATTGCCATAGCCATAGCAGCAATAGCAATAGCCATAGCAGCCATAGACATAGCCATAGCCAGATTAGCCGATGCCATAGCCATAGCAGTTATAGCCATAGCCGCAGCAGCCATAGGCATAGCTATACCAGCCATAGACATAGCAGCCATAGCCATAGCCATAGCAGCCATAGCCGTAGCCATAGTAGCCATAGCCATAGCCAAAGCAGCCGTAGCCATAACCATAGCAGCCATAGCCGTAGCCATAGCAGCCATAGCCGTAGCCATAGTAGCCATAGCCATAGCCATAGCAGCCGTGGCCATAACCATAGCAGCCATAGCCATATCCATTGGAGCCATAGCCATATCCATAGCATTAGCAGCCATAGCCATAGCCATAGCAATAGCCATAGCCATAGCCATAGCACGCATAGCGACAGCCATAGCAGCCGTAGCCATAGCCATAGCAGATAGACGCATTAGCAACAGCAACCATAGACATAGCCATCGCAGCCATAGCCATAGCCATAGCCACAGTAGCCATAGCCACAGCCATAGCAGCAATAGCCATAGGCATAGCAGCCATAGCAGCCATAGCCATAGCCATAGCAGCCATAGTCATAGCCATAGCACGCATAGCGACAGCCATAGCAGCCGTATCCATAGCCATAGCAGTCATAGCCATAGCAATAGCACGCATAGCGATAACCATAGCAGCCGCAGCCATAGCAATAGCAGCCGTAGCCATAGCCATATCAGCCATAGCCATAGCTATAGCAGCCATAGCCAAAGCAGCCATAGCCATAGCCACAGCAGCCATAGCCATAGCCACAGCCATAGCTGCCATAGCCACAGCCAAAGCAGCCGTAGCCATAACCATAGCAGCCATAGCCATAGCCATAGCAGCCGTAGCCGTAGCCATAGTAGCCATAGCCATAGCCATAGCAGCCATAGCCATAGCCATAGCAGCCATAGCAATAGCCATAGCAGTAGCCATAGCAGCAATAGCCATAGGCACAGCCATAGCAGACATAGCCATAGCCAAAGCAGCCATAGTCATAGCAATAGCAGCCATAGCCATAGCTATAGTAGCCATAGCCATAGCAGCCATAGCCATAGCCATATCAGCCATAGCCATAGCCATAGCCATTGCAGAAATAGCCATAGCCACATCAGCCATAGCTATATCCATAGCAGCCAAAGCCATAGCCATAGCCATAGCAGCCATAGACATAGCCATAGCCACAGTAGCCAATGCCATAGCCATAGCAGTTATAGCCATAGCCGTAGCAGCCATACGCATACCTATAACATAGATATAGCAGCCATTGCCATAGCCATAGCAGCCATTGTCATAGCCATAGCCACAGCCATAGCAGCAATTGCCATAGCCATAGCCATAGCCATAGCAGCAATAGTCATAGCCAGAGCAGCCATAGCAGCCATAGCCATAGCCATAGCTGCCATAGCAATAGCCATAGCAGTAGCCATAGCAGCAATAGCCATAGGCATAGCAGCCATAGCAGCCATAGCCATAGCCATAGCAGCCATAGCCATAGCCATAACAGCTATAGCCAAAGGCATATTAGCCATAGCCGTAGCTATAGCAGCTATAGGCATATCTAAAGGAGTCATAGCCATATCCATAGCAGCCGTAACCATAGCCATAGCAGCCATAGCCATGGCCATAGCAGCCATTGCCATGGCCATAGCAGCCATATCCATATGCATAGGTACCATAGCCATATCAGCCGTAGCCATAGCTATAGCCGCCATAGCCAAAGCAGACATAGCCATAGCTATAGCAGCCATAGCCATAGCCATAGCAGCCATAGCCGTAGCCATCGCAGCCATTGCCATACACATAGCCATAGCCATAGCAGCAATAGCAATAGCCATAGCAGCCAAAGACATAGCCATAGCCACATTAGCCGATGCCATAGCCATAGCAGTTATAGACATAGCCGCAGCAGCCAATGCCATAGCCATAGCAGTTATAGCCATAGCCGTAGCAGCCATAGGCATAGCTATACCAGTCATAGACATAGCAGTCATAGCCATAGCCATAGCAGCCATAGTCATAGCAATAGCCACAGCCATAGCAGCAATAGTCATCGCCATAGCAGCCCTAGCAGCCGTAGCCATAGCCATAGCAGCCCTAGCAGCCGTAGCCATAGCCATAGCAGCCATAGCCACAACCATAGCAGCCATAGCCATAGCCATAGCATTCATCGGCATAGCCATAGCCATAGCAGTCGTAGCCATAGCCATATCAGCCATAGCCATAGCTATAGCAGCCATAGCCGAAGCAGCCATAGCCATAGCCATAGCAGCCATAGCCGTAGCCATAGCAGCCATAGCCGTAGCCATAGTAGCCATAGCCATAGCCATAGCAGCCGTAGCCATAACCATAGCAGCCATAACCATATCCATTGGAGCCATAGCCATATCCATAGCATTAGCAGCCATAGCCATAGCTATAGCAGCCACTGCCATAGCTGCCATGTGCATAGCCATAGCAGCCGTAGCCATAGCAGCCATAGCCATAGCCATATCAGCCATAGCCATAGCCATAGCCATAGCCATAGCAGCAATGGCCATAGCCATAGCAGACATAGCCACAGCCATAGCAGCTTTAGCCAAAGCCAAAGCATGCATAGCCATAGTCATAGCAGCCATAGCCATAGCCATAGCAGCTTTAGCCATAGCCAAAGCAGCCATAGCCATTGCCATAGCATCCATAGCCATAGCCATAGCAGCAATAGCCGTAGCCATAGCAGCCATAGCCATAGCCATAGCAATAGCCACAGCCATAGCCATAGCACGCATAGCGACAGCCATAGCAGCCGTAGCCATAGCCATAGCAGGTAGACGCATTAGCAACAGCAACCATAGACATAGCCATCGCAGCCATAGCCATTGCCATAGCCACAGTAGCCATAGCCACAGCCATAGCAGCAATAGCCATAGCCATAGTCTTAGCCGCAGCAGCTACAGTCATAGCCACAGCAGCCATAGCAGCAATAGCCATAGCCATAACAGCCATAGCTATATCCATAGCAGCCATAGCTATATCCATAGCAGCCATAGACATAGCCATAGCCATAGCAGTAGCCATAGCAGCAATAGCCATAGGCATAGCAGCCATAGAAGCCATAGCCATATCAGCCATAGCCATAGCCATATCTGCCATAGCCATAGCAGCCATAGCCATAGCCATATCTGCCATAGCCATAGCCATAGCCATTGCAGAAATAGCCATAGCCACATCAGCCATAGCTATATCCATAGCAGCCAAAGCCATAGCCATAGCCATAGCAGCCATAGACATAGCCATAGCCACAGTAGCCAATGCCATAGCCATAGCAGTTATAGCCATAGCCGCAGCAGCCAATGCCATAGCCATAGCAGTTATAGCCATAGCCGTAGCAGCCATAGGCATAGCTATACCAGTCATAGACATAGCAGTCATAGCCATAGCCATAGCAGACATAGTCATAGCAATAGCCACAGCCATAGCAGCAATAGTCATCGCCATAGCAGCCCTAGCAGCCGTAGCCATAGCCATAGCAGAAATAGCAATAGCACGCACAGCGATAGCCATAGCAGCCGCAGCCATAGCCATAGCAGACGTAGCCATAGCAGCAATAGCCATAGCCATACCAGCCATAGCGGCCACAGCCATATCCATAGCAGCCATAGCCATAGCATTAGCACGCATAGCGATAGCCATAGCAGCCGCAGCCATAGCCATAGCAGCCGTAGCCATAGCCATAGCAGCCATAGCCATAACCATAGCAGGCACAGCCTTATCCATAGGAGCCATAGCCGTAGCCAAAGCATTAGCAGCCATAGCCATAGCTATAGCAGCCATTGCCATAGCAGCCATAGACATAGCCATAGCAGCCATAGCAATAGCCGTAGACATAGCAGCGATAGCTATATCCATAGCAGCCATAGCCATAGCCATAGCCATAGCAGCCATAGACATAGCCATAGCCACATTAGCCGATGCCATAGCCATAGCCATAGCAGCAATAGCAATAGCCATAGCAGCCATAGCAGACATAGCCATAGCCTTAGCAGCCATAGCCATAGCCATAGCAGTAGCCATAGCAGCAAAAGCCATAGCCACAGCAGCCATAGCAGCCTTAGTCATAGCCATAGCACCCATAGCCATAGCAATAGCACGCATAGCGATAACCATAGCAGCCGCAGACATAGCCACAGCAGCCGTAGCCATAGCCATAGCATCCATAGCCATAGCCATAGCAGCAATAGCCATAGCCATAGCAGCCATAGCCGTACCCATCGCAGGCATAGCCATAGCCATAGCCATAGCCATAGCAGCAATAGCAATAGCCATAGCAGCCATAGCAGCCATAGCCATAGACATAGCACGCACAGCGGCAGACATAGCAGCCGTAGCCATAGCCAAAGCAGCCATAGCCATAGCCATAACAGTAGCCATAGCAGCAATAGCCATAGCCATAGCCATAGCAGCCATAGCTATAGCCATAGCCGCCATAGCCATAGCCATATCCATAGCAGCCATAGCTATAGCCACAGCAGCCATAGCCATATCCATAGGAGCCATAGCCATAGCCATAGCCTTAGCAGCCATAGTCATAGCCATAGCATCCATAGCCATAGCCATAGCAGCAATAGCCATAGCCATACCAGCCATAGCAGCCATAGCCATAGCATTAGCACGCATAGCGATAGCCTTAGCAGCCGCAGCCATAGCCATAGCAGCCGTAGCCATAGCCATAGCAGCCATAGCCATAACCATAGCAGGCACAGCCTTATCCATAGGAGCCATAGCCGTAGCCAAAGCATTAGCAGCCATAGCCATAGCTATAGCAGCCATTGCCATAGCAGCCATAGACATAGCCATAGCAGCCATAGCAATAGCCGCACGAGCCATAGACAATGCCATAGCCACAGCAGCCATAGCCATAGCCACAGCCATAGCAACCATAGCCATAGCCGTAGACATAGCAGCGATAGCTATATCCATAGCAGCCATAGCCATAGCCATAGCCATAGCAGCCATAGACATAGCCATAGCCACATTAGCCGATGCCATAGCCATAGCAGTTATAGCCATAGCCGTAGCAGCCATTGGCATAGCTATACCCGCCATAGACATAGCAGCCATAGCCGTAGCCATAGCGGCAAAAGCCATAGCCATAGCAGTAGCCATAGCAGCAATAGCCATAG
The DNA here is from genome assembly GCF_051401765.1 of Calliopsis andreniformis. Classification (NCBI taxonomy): domain Eukaryota; kingdom Metazoa; phylum Arthropoda; class Insecta; order Hymenoptera; family Andrenidae; genus Calliopsis; species Calliopsis andreniformis. The sequence continues at coordinate 434,600 of NW_027480672.1, forward strand.
CCACAGCAGCCATAGCAGCCTTAGTCATAGCCATAGCAGCCATAGACATAGCTATAGCAGCCATAGCCATAGCCACAGCAGCCATAGCCATAGCCACAGCCATAGCAGCCATAGCCACAGCCATAGACATAGCAGCCATTGCTATATCCATAGCAGCCATAGCCATAGCCATAGCCATAGCAGCCATAGACGTAGCCATAGGAGCCATAGCCATAGCCATAGCAGCCATAGCCGTAGCCATAGCGGCAATAGCCATAGCCATAGCAGTAGACATAGCAGCAATAGCCATAGCCACAGCAGCCATAGCAGCCTTAGTCATAGCCATAGCAGCCATAGCCATAGCAATAGCACGCATAGCGATAACCATAGCAGCCGCAGCCATAGCCACAGCAGCCGTAGCCATAGCCATAGCAGCCATAGCCATAGCCATAGCAGCCATAGCCATAGCCATAGCAGCCATAGCCGTACCCATCGCAGGCATAGCCATAGCCATAGCCATAGCCATAGCAGCAACAGCAATAGCCATAGCTATAGTAGCCATAGCCATAGCAGCCATAGCCATAGCCATATCAGCAATAGCCATAGCCATAGTCATTGCAGAAATAGCCATAGCCATAGCAGACATAGCCATAGCCATAGCAGCTTTAGCCATAGTCATAGCAGCCATAGCAGACATAGCCATAGCCATATCAGCCATAGCCATAGCCATAGCCATAGCAGCAATAGCCATAGCCATAGCAGACATAGCCATAGCCATAGCAGCTTTAGCCATAGCCAAAACATCCATAGCCATAGTCATAGCAGGCATACCTATAGCCATAGCAGCTTCAGCCATAGCCAAAGCAGCCAGAGCCATTTCCATAGCATCCATAGCCACAGCCATAGCAGCCATAGCCATAGCCATAGCAGCCATCGCCATAGCCATAGCCAAAGCATCCATAGCCATAGTCATAGCTGGCATAGCCATAGCCATAGCAGCTTCAGCCACAGCCAAAGCAGCCATAGCCATTGCCATAGCATCCATAGCCACAGCCATAGCAGCCATAGCCGTAGCCATCGCAGGAATAGCCATAGCCATAGGCATAGCCATAGCAGCAATAGCAATAGCCATAGCCATAGCCACAGCAGTAATTGTCAAGGCCAGAGCAGCCATAGCAGCCATAGCCATAGCCATTGCAGCCATAGCTATAGCCATAGCATTAGAAGCCATAGCCATAGCCATAGCAGCCAAGGCCATTGCCATAGCATCCATAGCCATAACTATAGCAGCCGTAGCCATAGCCATAGCAGTCATCGGAATAGCCATAGCCATAGCAGTCATAGCCTTAGCCATATCAGCCATAGCCATAGCTATAGCAGCCATAACGAAAGCAGCCATAGCCATAGCTATAGCAGCCATTGCTATAGCTGCCATAGGCACAGCCATAGCAGCCGTAGCCATAGCAGCCATAGCCATAGCCATACGAGCCATAGCCAATGGCATAGCCACAGCAGCCGTAGCCATAGCCACAGCCATAACAGCCATAGCCACAGCAGCCATAGCAGCCTTAGTCATAGCCATAGCAGCCATAGCCATAGCAATAGCACGCATAGCGATAACCATAGCAGCCGCAGCCATAGCCACAGCCGCCGCAGCCATAGCCATAGCAGCCATAGCCATAGCCATAGCAGCCATAGCCATAGCCATAGCAGTCATAGCCGTACCCATCGCAGGCATAGCCATAGCCATAGCCATAGCCATAGCAGCAACAGCAATAGCCATAGCTATAGTAGCCATAGCCATAGCAGCCATAGCCATAGCCATATCAGCAATAGCCATAGCCATAGTCATTGCAGAAATAGCCATAGCCATAGCAGACATAGCCATAGCCATAGCAGCTTTAGCCATAGTCATAGCAGACATAGCAGACATAGCCATAGCCACAGCAGCCATAGCCATAGCCATAGGACGCATAGCAACAGCCATAGCAGCCATAGCCATAGCCATATCAGCCATAGCCATAGACATAGCCATAGCAGCAATAGCCATAGCCATAGCAGACATAGCCATAGCCATAGCAGCCATAGCCATAGGCATAGCCGCCATAGCCATAACCATATCCATAGCAGCCATAGCTATAGCCACAGCAGCCATAGCCATATCCATAGGAGCCATAGCCATAGCCATAGCCTTAGCAGCCATAGTCATAGCCATAGCATCCATAGCCATAGCCATAGCAGCCATAGTCATAGCCATAGCAGCCATAGCCATAGCCATAGCAGCCATAGCCGTAGCCATCGCAGGCATAGCCATAGCCACAGCCATAGCCATAACAGAAATAGCAATAGCACGCACAGCGATAGCCATAGCCACAGCCATAGCCATAACAGAAATAGCAATAGCACGCACAGCGATAGCCATAGCAGCCGCAGCCATAGCCATAGCAGACGTAGCCATAGCAGCAATAGCCATAGCCATACCAGCCATAGCAGCCATAGCCATATCCATAGCAGCCATAGCCATAGCATTAGCACGCATAGCGATAGCCATAGCAGCCGCAGCCATAGCCATAGCAGCCGTAGCCATAGCCATAGCAGCCATAGCCATAACCATAGCAGGCACAGCCTTATCCATAGGAGCCATAGCCGTAGCCAAAGCATTAGCAGCCATAGCCATAGCTATGGCAGCCATTGCCATAGCAGCCATAGACATAGCCATAGCAGCCATAGCAATAGCCGCACGAGCCATAGCCAATGCCATAGCCACAGCAGCCATAGCCATAGCCACAGCCATAGCAACCATAGCCATAGCCGTAGACATAGCAGCGATAGCTATATCCATAGCAGCCATAGCCATAGCCATAGCCATAGCAGCCATAGACATAGCCATAGCCACATTAGCCGATGCCATAGCCATAGCAGTTATAGCCATAGCCGTAGCAGCCATAGGCATAGCTATACCCGCCATAGACATAGCAGCCATAGCCATTGCCATAGCAGCCATTGTCATAGCCATAGGCATAGCCACAGCAGCCAATGCCATAGCCATAGCAATTATAGCCATAGCCGTAGCAGCCATAGGCATAGCTATACCCGCCATAGACATAGCAGCCATAGCCATAGCCATAGCAGCCATTGTCATAGCCATAGCCGTAGCCACAGCAGCCAATGCCATAGCCATAGCAATTATAGCCATAGCCGTAGCAGCCATAGGCATAGCTATACCAGTCATAGACATAGCAGCCATAGCCATAGCCATAGCAGCCATAGTCATTGCCATAGCCACAGCCATGGCAGCAATATTCATCGCCATAGCAGCCCTAGCAGCCGTAGCTATAGCCATAGCAGCCATAGCCACAGCGACAGCAGCCATAGCGATGGCCATACCAGACGTAGCCATAGCCATAGCCATAGCAGCCACAGATATATCCATAGCAGCCATAGCCATAGCCATAGCAGCTGTAGCCATAGCCGTAGCAGCCATAGTCATAGCTATACCAGCCATAGACATGGCAGCCATAGCCATAGCCATAGCAGCCATAGTCATATCCATAGCCACAGCAGCCTTGGCCATTGCCATAGCAGCCATAGCCATAGCACCCTTGGCCATTGCCATAGCAGCCATAGTCATGGCAATAGCAGCCATAGCCACAGCTATAGCAGCCATAGCTATACCAGCCATAGCCATAGCAGCGATAAGCATAGCAGCCATAGCGATAGCCATAGCAGCCATAGCCATAGCCATAGCAGCCAGAACCATAGCTATAGCAGCGATCGCCATAGCCATAGCCATAGCAGCCATAGCCATAGCAATACCAGCCATAGCCATAGCTATAGCAGCCATAGCCATAGCTATAGCAGCCATATACATAGCCATAGCCACAGTAGCCAATGCCATAGCCATAGCCACAGTAGCCAATGCAATAGCCATAGCAGTTATAGCCATAGCGGTAGCAGCCATAGGCATAGCTATACCAGCCATAGCCATATCAGCCATAGCCATAGCTATAGCAGCCATAGCCAAAGCAGCCATAGCCATAGCCATAGCAGCCATAGCCATAGCCATAGCAGCAATAGCCATAGCAGCCATAGCCATAGCCATAGCAGCCATAGCCATAGCAATAGCACGCATAGCCATAGCCATAATAGCCGCAGCCATAGCCATAGCAGCCGTAGCCATAGCCATAACAGCCATAGCCATAGCCATAGCAGCCATAGCCGTAGCCATATCAGCCATAGCCATAGCCAAAGTACCCTTAGCCATAGCTATAGCAGCCATCGCCATATCCATAGCCATAGCATCCATAGCCATAGCCATATCAGCCATAGCCATAGCTATAGCAGCCATAGCCGTAGCCATAGCAGCCATAGCCATAGCCACAGCAGTAGCCATAGCAGCAATAGCCATAGCCATAGCAGCCATAGCAGCCTTAGTCATAGCGATAGCAGCCATAGCCATAGCAATAGCACGCTTAGCGATAACCATAGCTATAGCAGCCATAGCAGCCATAGCAATAGCAGCCGTAGCCATAGCCATAGCATCCATAGCCATAGCCATAGCAGCCATAGCCATAGCAGCCATAGCCATAGCCATACGAGCCATAGCCATAGCCATAGCACTAGCAGCCATAGCCATAGCTATAGCAGCCATTGCTATAGCTGCCATAGGCATAGCCATAGCAGCCGTAGCCATAGCAGCCATAGCCATAGCCATACGAGCCATAGCCATATCCATAGCCATAGCCATAGCAGCAACAGTCATAGCCAAAGCAGCCATAGCAGCCATAGCCATAGCCATAGCAGCCATAGCAATAGCCATAGCAGTAGCCATAGCAGCAATAGCCATAGGTATAGCAGCCATAGCCTCCATAGCCATAGCCATAGCAGCCATAGTCATAGCCATAGCACGCATAGCGACAGCCATAGCAGCCGTATCCATAGCCATAGCAGCCATAGCCATAGCAATAGCACGCATAGCGATAACCATAGCAGGCACAGCCTTATCCATAGGAGCCATAGCCGTAGCCAAAGCATTATCAGCCATAGCCATAGCTATAGCAGCCATTGCCATAGCAGCCATAGACATAGGCATAGCAGCCATAGCAATAGCCGCACGAGCCATAGACAATGCCATAGCCACAGCAGCCATAGCCATAGCCACAGCCATAGCAACCATAGCCATAGCCGTAGACATAGCAGCGATAGCTATATCCATAGCAGCCATAGCCATAGCCATAGCCATAGCAGCCATAGACATAGCCATAGCCACATTAGCCGATGCCATAGCCATAGCAGTTATAGCCATAGCCGTAGCAGCCATTGGCATAGCTATACCCGCCATAGACATAGCAGCCATAGCCGTAGCCATAGCGGCAAAAGCCATAGCCATAGCAGTAGCCATAGCAGCAATAGCCATAGCCACAGCAGCCATAGCAGCCTTAGTCATAGCCATAGCAGCCATAGACATAGCTATAGCAGCCATAGCCAAAGCAGCCATAGCCATAGCCACAGCAGCCATAGCCATAGCCACAGCCATAGCAGCCATAGCCATATCCATAGGAGCCATAGCCATAGCCGTAGCCTTAGCAGCCATAGTCATAGCCATAGCATCCATAGCCATAGCCATAGCAGCCATAGCCATAGCCATAGCAGCCATAGCGATAGCCATAGCAGCCATAGCCGTAGCCATCGCAGGCATAGCCATAGCCATAGCCGTAGCCATAGCCATAGCAGAAATAGCAATAGCACGCTTAGCGATAACCATAGCAGCCGCAGCCATAGCCATAGCGGCCGTAGCCATAGCCATAGCATCCATAGCCATAGCCATAGCAGCCGTAGCCATAACCATAGCAGCCATAGCCATATCCATTGGAGCCATAGCCATAGCCATAGCACTAGCAGCCATAGCCATAGCTATAGCAGCCATTGCTATAGCTGCCATAGGCACAGCCATAGCAGCCGTAGCCATAGCAGCCATAGCCATAGCCACACGAGCCATAGCCAATGGCATAGCCACAGCAGCCGTAGCCATAGCCACAGCCATAACAGCCATAGCCACAGCAGCCATAGCAGCCTTAGTCATAGCCATAGCAGCCATAGCCATAGCAATAGCACGCATAGCGATAACCATAGCAGCCGCAGCCATAGCCACAGCAGCCGCAGCCATAGCCATAGCAGCCATAGCCATAGCCATAGCAGCCATAGCCATAGCCATAGCAGTCATAGCCGTACCCATCGCAGGCATAGCCATAGCCATAGCCATAGCCATAGCAGCAACAGCAATAGTCATAGCTATAGTAGCCATAGCCATAGCAGCCATAGCCATAGCCATATCAGCAATAGCCATAGCCATAGTCATTGCAGAAATAGCCATAGCCATAGCAGACATAGCCATAGCCTTAGCAGCCATAGCCATAGCAATACCAGCCATAGCCATAGCTATAGCAGCCATAGCCATAGCTATAGCAGCCATAGCCATAGCAGCCGTAGCCATAGCCATAGCAGCCATAGAAATAGCCATGGCAGCCATATACATAGCCATAGCCACAGTAGCCAATGCCATAGCCATAGCCACAGTAGCCAATGCAATAGCCATAGCAGTTATAGCCATAGCGGTAGCAGCCATAGGCATAGCTATACCAGCCATAGCCATATCAGCCATAGCCATAGCTATAGCAGCCATAGCCAAAGCAGCCATAGCCATAGCCATAGCAGCCATAGCCATAGCCATAGCAGCAATAGCCATAGCAGCCATAGCCATAGCCATAGCAGCCATAGCCATAGCAATAGCACGCATAGCCATAGCCATAATAGCCGCAGCCATAGCCATAGCAGCCGTAGCCATAGCCATAACAGCCATAGCCATAGCCATAGCAGCCATAGCCGTAGCCATATCAGCCATAGCCATAGCCAAAGTACCCTTAGCCATAGCTATAGCAGCCATCGCCATATCCATAGCCATAGCATCCATAGCCATAGCCATATCAGCCATAGCCATAGCTATAGCAGCCATAGCCGTAGCCATAGCAGCCATAGCCATAGCCATAGCAGTAGCCATAGCAGCAATAGCCATAGCCATAGCAGCCATAGCAGCCTTAGTCATAGCGATAGCAGCCATAGCCATAGCAATAGCACGCTTAGCGATAACCATAGCTATAGCAGCCATAGCAGCCATAGCCATAGCAGCCGTAGCCATAGCCATAGCATCCATAGCCATAGCCATAGCAGCCATAGCCATAGCAGCCATAGCCATAGCAGCCATAGCCATAGCCTTACGAGCCATAGCCATAGCCATAGCACTAGCAGCCATAGCCATAGCTATAGCAGCCATTGCTATAGCTGCCATAGGCATAGCCATAGCAGCCGTAGCCATAGCAGCCATAGCCATAGCCATACGAGCCATAGCCATAGCCATAGCCATAGCCATAGCAGCAACAGTCATAGCCAAAGCAGCCATAGCAGCCATAGCCATAGCCATAGCAGCCATAGCAATAGCCATAGCAGTAGCCATAGCAGCCATAGCCATAGGCATAGCAGCCATAGCAGCCATAGCCATAGCCATAGCAGCCATAGTCATAGCCATAGCACGCATAGCGACAGCCATAGCAGCCGTATCCATAGCCATAGCAGCCATAGCCATAGCAATAGCACGCATAGCGATAACCATAGCAGCCGCAGCCATAGCAACAGCAGCCGTAGCCATAGCCATATCAGCCATAGCCATAGCTATAGCAGCCATAGCCAAAGCAGCCATAGCCGTAGCCACAGCAGCCATATCCATAGCCACAGCCATAGCAGCCATAGCCACAGCCATAGACATAGCAGCCATAGCTATATCCACAGCAGCCATAGCCATAGCCATAGCCATAGCAGCCATAGACGTAGACATAGCCACATTAGCCGATGCCATAGCCATAGCATTTATAGCCATAGCCGCAGCAGCCATAGGCATGGCTATACCAGCCATAGACATAGCAGCCATAGCCATAGCCATAGCAGCCATAGCCATAGCCAAAGCATCCATAGCCATAGACATAGCAGCTATAGCCATAGCCATATCAGCCATAGCCATAGCTATAGCAGCCATAGCCAAAGCAGCCATAGCCATAGCCATAGCAGCCATAGCCATAGCAATAGCACGCATAGCCATAGCCATAATAGCCGCAGTCATAGCCATAGCAGCCGTAGCCATAGCCATACCAGCCATAGCCATAGCCATAGCAGCCATAGCCGTAGCCATATCAGCCATAGCCATAGCCAAAGTACCCATAGCCATAGCCATTGCAGCTATAGCCATAGCCATAGCCATAGCAGCCATAGACGTAGCCATAGCCACATTAGTCGATGCCATAGCCATAGCAGTTATAGCCATAGCCGCAGCAGCCATAGGCATAGCTATACCAGCCATAGCCATAGCAGTTATAGCCATAGCCGTAGCAGCCATAGGAATAGCTATACCAGGCATAGACGTAGCAGCCATAGCCATAGCCATAGCAGCCATAGCCATAGCCATATCAGCCATAGCCATAGCCAAAGTACCCATAGCCATATTCATAGCAGCTATAGCCGTAGCCATATCAGCCATAGCCATAGCTATAGCAGCCATTGCCAAAGCAGCCATAGCCATAGCCACAGCCATAGCAGCCATAGCCACAGCCATAGACATAGCAGCCATAGCTATATCCATAGCAGCCATAGCCATAGCCATAGCCATAGCAGCCATAGACGTAGCCATAGGAGCCATAGCCATAGCCATAGCAGCCATAGCCATATCCATAGGAGCCATAGCCATAGCCGTAGCCTTAGCAGCCATAGTCATAGCCATAGCATCCATAGCCATAGCCATAGCAGCCATAGCCATAGCCATAGCAGCCATAGCGATAGCCATAGCAGCCATAGCCGTAGCCATCGCAGGCATAGCCATAGCCATAGCCGTAGCCATAGCCATAGCAGAAATAGCAATAGCACGCTTAGCGATAACCATAGCAGCCGCAGCCATAGCCATAGCGGCCGTAGCCATAGCCATAGCATCCATAGCCATAGCCATAGCAGCCGTAGCCATAACCATAGCAGCCATAGCCATATCCATTGGAGCCATAGCCATAGCCATAGCACTAGCAGCCATAGCCATAGCTATAGCAGCCATTGCTATAGCTGCCATAGGCACAGCCATAGCAGCCGTAGCCATAGCAGCCATAGCCATAGCCACACGAGCCATAGCCAATGGCATAGCCACAGCAGCCGTAGCCATAGCCACAGCCATAACAGCCATAGCCACAGCAGCCATAGCAGCCTTAGTCATAGCCATAGCAGCCATAGCCATAGCAATAGCACGCATAGCGATAACCATAGCAGCCGCAGCCATAGCCACAGCAGCCGCAGCCATAGCCATAGCAGCCATAGCCATAGCCATAGCAGCCATAGCCATAGCCATAGCAGTCATAGCCGTACCCATCGCAGGCATAGCCATAGCCATAGCCATAGCCATAGCAGCAACAGCAATAGTCATAGCTATAGTAGCCATAGCCATAGCAGCCATAGCCATAGCCATATCAGCAATAGCCATAGCCATAGTCATTGCAGAAATAGCCATAGCCATAGCAGACATAGCCATAGCCTTAGCAGCCATAGCCATAGCAATACCAGCCATAGCCATAGCTATAGCAGCCATAGCCATAGCTATAGCAGCCATAGCCATAGCAGCCGTAGCCATAGCCATAGCAGCCATAGAAATAGCCATGGCAGCCATATACATAGCCATAGCCACAGTAGCCAATGCCATAGCCATAGCCACAGTAGCCAATGCAATAGCCATAGCAGTTATAGCCATAGCGGTAGCAGCCATAGGCATAGCTATACCAGCCATAGCCATATCAGCCATAGCCATAGCTATAGCAGCCATAGCCAAAGCAGCCATAGCCATAGCCATAGCAGCCATAGCCATAGCCATAGCAGCAATAGCCATAGCAGCCATAGCCATAGCCATAGCAGCCATAGCCATAGCAATAGCACGCATAGCCATAGCCATAATAGCCGCAGCCATAGCCATAGCAGCCGTAGCCATAGCCATAACAGCCATAGCCATAGCCATAGCAGCCATAGCCGTAGCCATATCAGCCATAGCCATAGCCAAAGTACCCTTAGCCATAGCTATAGCAGCCATCGCCATATCCATAGCCATAGCATCCATAGCCATAGCCATATCAGCCATAGCCATAGCTATAGCAGCCATAGCCGTAGCCATAGCAGCCATAGCCATAGCCATAGCAGTAGCCATAGCAGCAATAGCCATAGCCATAGCAGCCATAGCAGCCTTAGTCATAGCGATAGCAGCCATAGCCATAGCAATAGCACGCTTAGCGATAACCATAGCTATAGCAGCCATAGCAGCCATAGCCATAGCAGCCGTAGCCATAGCCATAGCATCCATAGCCATAGCCATAGCAGCCATAGCCATAGCAGCCATAGCCATAGCCTTACGAGCCATAGCCATAGCCATAGCACTAGCAGCCATAGCCATAGCTATAGCAGCCATTGCTATAGCTGCCATAGGCATAGCCATAGCAGCCGTAGCCATAGCAGCCATAGCCATAGCCATACGAGCCATAGCCATAGCCATAGCCATAGCCATAGCAGCAACAGTCATAGCCAAAGCAGCCATAGCAGCCATAGCCATAGCCATAGCAGCCATAGCAATAGCCATAGCAGTAGCCATAGCAGCCATAGCCATAGGCATAGCAGCCATAGCAGCCATAGCCATAGCCATAGCAGCCATAGTCATAGCCATAGCACGCATAGCGACAGCCATAGCAGCCGTATCCATAGCCATAGCAGCCATAGCCATAGCAATAGCACGCATAGCGATAACCATAGCAGCCGCAGCCATAGCAACAGCAGCCGTAGCCATAGCCATATCAGCCATAGCCATAGCTATAGCAGCCATAGCCAAAGCAGCCATAGCCGTAGCCACAGCAGCCATATCCATAGCCACAGCCATAGCAGCCATAGCCACAGCCATAGACATAGCAGCCATAGCTATATCCACAGCAGCCATAGCCATAGCCATAGCCATAGCAGCCATAGACGTAGACATAGCCACATTAGCCGATGCCATAGCCATAGCATTTATAGCCATAGCCGCAGCAGCCATAGGCATGGCTATACCAGCCATAGACATAGCAGCCATAGCCATAGCCATAGCAGCCATAGCCATAGCCAAAGCATCCATAGCCATAGACATAGCAGCTATAGCCATAGCCATATCAGCCATAGCCATAGCTATAGCAGCCATAGCCAAAGCAGCCATAGCCATAGCCATAGCAGCCATAGCCATAGCAATAGCACGCATAGCCATAGCCATAATAGCCGCAGTCATAGCCATAGCAGCCGTAGCCATAGCCATACCAGCCATAGCCATAGCCATAGCAGCCATAGCCGTAGCCATATCAGCCATAGCCATAGCCAAAGTACCCATAGCCATAGCCATTGCAGCTATAGCCATAGCCATAGCCATAGCAGCCATAGACGTAGCCATAGCCACATTAGTCGATGCCATAGCCATAGCAGTTATAGCCATAGCCGCAGCAGCCATAGGCATAGCTATACCAGCCATAGCCATAGCAGTTATAGCCATAGCCGTAGCAGCCATAGGAATAGCTATACCAGGCATAGACGTAGCAGCCATAGCCATAGCCATAGCAGCCATAGCCATAGCCATATCAGCCATAGCCATAGCCAAAGTACCCATAGCCATATTCATAGCAGCTATAGCCGTAGCCATATCAGCCATAGCCATAGCTATAGCAGCCATTGCCAAAGCAGCCATAGCCATAGCCACAGCCATAGCAGCCATAGCCACAGCCATAGACATAGCAGCCATAGCTATATCCATAGCAGCCATAGCCATAGCCATAGCCATAGCAGCCATAGACGTAGCCATAGGAGCCATAGCCATAGCCATAGCAGCCATAGCCGTAGCCATAGCAGCAATAGCCATAGCCATAGCAGTAGCCATAGCAGCAATAGCCATAGCCACAGCAGCCATAGCAGCCTTAGTCATAGCCATAGCAGCCAGAGCCATTTCCATAGCATCCATAGCCACAGCCATAGCAGCCATAGCCATAGCCATAGCAGCCATCGCCATAGCCATAGCCAAACCATCCATAGCCATAGTCATAGCAGGCATAGCCATAGCCATAGCAGATTCAGCCATAGCCAAAGCAGCTATAGCCATTGCCATAGCATCCATAGCCACAGCCATAGCAGCCATAGCCGTAGCCATCGCAGGAATAGCCATAGCCATAGGCATAGCCATAGCAGCAATAGCAATAGCCATAGCCATAGCCATAGCAGTAATAGTCATAGCCAGAGCAGCCATAGCAGCCATAGCCATAGCCATTGCAGCCATAGCCATAGCCATAGCATTAGCAGCCACAGCCATAGCCATAGCAGCCAAGGCCATTGCCATAGCATCCATAGCCATAACTATAGCAGCCGTAGCCATAGCCATAGCAGCCATAGCCGTACCCATCGCAGGCATAGCCATAGCCATAGCCATAGCCATAGCAGCAATAGCAATAGCCATAGCAGCCATAGCCGTACCCATCGCAGGCATAGCCATAGTCATAGCCATAGCCATAGCAGCAATAGCAATAGCCATAGGAGCCGTAGCAGACATAGCCATAGCCTTAGCAGCCATAGCCATAGCCATAGGACGCATAGCGACAGTCATAGCAGCCGTAGCCATTGCCATAGCAGCCATAGCCATAGCCATAGCAGCCATAGCCGTACCCACCGCAGGCATAGCCATAGCCATAGCCATAGCCATAGCAGCAATAGCAATAGCCATAGCAGCCATAGCAGACATAGCCATAGCAGCCATAGCCATAGCCATAGCAGCCATAGCCGTACCCATCGCAGGCATAGCCATAGCCATAGCCATAGCCATAGCAGCAACAACAATAGCCATAGCAGCCATAGCAGACATAGCCATAGCCTTAGCAGCCATAGCCATAGCCATAGCACGCATAGCGACAGCCATAGCAGCCGTAGCCATTGCCATAGCAGCCATAGCCATAGCCATATCAGCCATAGCCATAGCCAAAGCATCCATAGCCATAGCCATAGCTGCTATAGCCATAGCCATATCAGCCAGAGCCATAGCTATAGCAGCCATAGCCAAAGCAGCCATAGCCATAGCCATAGCAGCCATAGCCATAGCCATAGCAGCCATAGCCATAGCCATAGCAGTCGTAGCCATAGCAGCCACAGCCATAGCCATACGAGCCATAGCCAATGGCGTAGCCACAGCAGCCGTAGCCATAGCCACAGTCGTAACAGCCATAGCAACAGCCATAGCCATAGCATCCATAGCCATAGCCATATCAGCCATAGCCATAGCCATAGCCATTGCAGCAATAGCCATAGCCGCAGCAGCCATATCCATATGTATAGGTACCATAGCCACATCAGCCATAGCCATAGCTATAGCAGCCATAGCCAAAGCAGCCATAGCCATAGCTATGGCAGCCATAGCCATAGCCATAGCAGCCATAGCCGTAGCCGTCGCAGCCATTGCCATACCCATAGCCATAGCTTTAGCAGCAATAGCAATAGCCATAGCAGCCATAGTCATAGCCATAGCCAGATTAGCCGATGCCATAGCCATAGTAGTTATAGCCATAGCCGCAGCAGCCATAGGCATAGCTATACCAGCCATAGACATAGCAGCCATAGCCATAGCCATAGCAGCCATAGCCGTAGCCATAGTAGCCATAGCCATAGCCATAGCAGCCGTAGCCATAACCATAGCAGCCATAGCCACATCCATTGGAGCCATAGCCATATCCATAGCATTAGCAGCCATAGCCATAGCTATAGCAGCCACTGCCATAGCTGCCATATGCATAGCCATAGCAGCCGTAGCCATAGCAGCCATAGCCATAGCCATATCAGCTTTAGCCATAGCCAAAGCAGCCATAGCCATTGCCATAGCATCCATAGCCATAGCCATAGCAGCCATAGCCGTAGCCATAGCAGCCATAGCCATAGCCATAGCAATAGCCATAGCCATAGCCATAGCACGCATAGCGACAGCCATAGCAGCCGTAGCCATAGCCATAGCAGATAGACGCATTAGCAACAGCAACCATAGACATAGCCATCGCAGCCATAGCCATAGCCATAGCCACAGTAGCCATAGCCACAGCCATAGCAGCAATAGCCATAGGCATAGCAGCCATAGCAGCCATAGCCATAGCCATAGCAGCCATAGTCATAGCCATAGCACGCATAGCGACAGCCATAGCAGCCGTATCCATAGCCATAGCAGTCATAGCCATAGCAATAGCACGCATAGCGATAACCATAGCAGCCGCAGCCATAGCAATAGCAGCCGTAGCCATAGCCATATCAGCCATAGCCATAGCTATAGCAGCCATAGCCAAAGCAGCCATAGCCATAGCCACAGCAGCCATAGCCATAGCCACAGCCATAGCAGCCATAGCCACAGCCATAGACATAGCAGCCATAGCTATATCCATAGCAGCCATAGCCATAGCCATAGCCATAGCAGCTATAGACGTAGCCATAGGAGCCATAGCCATAGCCATAGCAGCCATAGCCGTAGCCATCGCAGGCATAGCCATAGCCATAGCAGCCATAGCCATAGCCATATCAGCCATAGCCATAGCCAAAGTACCCATAGCCATAGCCATAGCTGCTATAGCCATAGCCATATCAGCCATAGCCGTAGCTATAGCAGCCATAGCCAAAGCAGCCATAGCCACAGCCCTAGCAGCAATAGCCATAGCCATAGCCATAGCCATAGCAGCAATAGTCATAGCCATAGCAGCCATAGCGGTACCCATCGCAGGCATAGCCATAGCCATAGCCATAGCCATAGCAGCAATAGCAATAGCCATAGCAGCCATAGCCGTACCCATCGCAGGCATAGCCATAGCCATAGCTATAGCAGCAATAGCAATAGCCATAGCAGCCATAGCAGACATAGCCATAGCCTTAGCAGCCATAGCCATAGCCATAGCACGCATAGCGACAGCCATAGCAGCCGTAGCCATTGCCATAGCAGCCATAGCCATAGCCATAGCAGCCATAGCCGTACCCATCGCAGGCATAGCCATAGCCATAGCCATAGCCATAGCAGCAATAGCAATAGCCATAGCAGCCATAGCAGACATAGCCATAGCAGCCATAGCCATAGCCATAGCAGCCATAGCCGTACCCATCGCAGGCATAGCCATAGCCATAGCCATAGCCATAGCAGCAACAGCAATAGCCATAGCAGCCATAGCAGACATAGCCATAGCCTTAGCAGCCATAGCCATAGCCATAGCACGCATAGCGACAGCCATAGCAGCCGTAGCCATTGCCATAGCAGCCATAGCCATAGCCATATCAGCCATAGCCATAGCCAAAGCATCCATAGCCATAGACATAGCAGCTATAGCCATAGCCATATCAGCCATAGCCATAGCTATAGCAGCCATAGCCAAAGCAGCCATAGCCATAGCCAAAAGCAGCCATAGCCATAGCCATAGCAGCCATAGCCATAGCAATAGCACGAATAGCGATAGCCATAGCAGCCGCAGCAATAGCCATAGCAGCCGTAGCCATAACCATAGCAGGCATAGCCATAGCCATAGCAGCCATAGCCATAGCCATAGCAGCCATAGCCGTAGCCATCGCAGCCATAGTCATAGCCATAGCCATAGCCATAGCAGCATTAGCAATAACTATACAGCCATACCAGGCATAGCCATAGCCATAGCAGCCATAGCCATAGCCACAGCCATAGCAGACATAGCCATAGCCGAAGCAGCCATAGTCATAGCAATAGCAGCCATAGCCATAGCTATAGTAGCTATAGCCATAGCAGATAGACGCATTAGCAACAGCAGCCATAGACATAGCCATCGCAGCCATAGCCATAGCCATAGCCACAGTAGCCATAGCCACAGCCATAGCAGCAATAGCCATAGCCATAGTCATAGCCGTAGCAGCAACAGTCATAGCCACAGCAGCCATAGCAGCAATAGCCACAGCCATAACAGCTATAGCTATATCCATAGCAGCCATAGATATATCCATAGCAGCCATAGACATAGCCATAGCCATAGCAGTAGCCATAGCAGCAATAGCCATAGGCATAGCAGCCATAGAAGCCATAGCCATAGCCATAGCAGCCATAGCCATAGCAATAGCACGAATAGCGATAGCCATAGCAGCCGCAGCCATAGCCATAGCAGCCGTAGCCATAACCATAGCAGGCATAGCCATAGCCATAGCAGCCATAGCCATAGCCATAGCAGCCATAGCCGTAGCCATCGCAGCCATAGTCATAGCCATAGCCATAGCTATACCAGCCATAGACATAGCAGCCATAGCCATAGCCATAGCAGCCATAGCCGTAGCCATAGTAGCCATAGCCATATCCATAGCATTAGCAGCCATAGCCATAGCTATAGCAGCCACTGCCATAGCTGCCATATGCATAGCCATAGCAGCCGTAGCCATAGCAGCCATAGCCATAGCCATATCAGCCATAGCCATAGCCATAGCAGCCATAGCCAAAGCAGCCATAGCCATAGCTATGGCAGCCATAGCCATAGCCATAGCAGCCATAGCCATAGCCATAGCATTCATCGGCATAGCCATAGCCATAGCAGTCGTAGCCATAGCCGTAGCAGCCATAGGCATAGATATACCAGTCATAGACATAGCAGTCATAGCCATAGCCATAGCAGCCATAGTCATAGCAATAGCCACAGCCATAGCAGCAATAGTCATCGCCATAGCAGCCCTAGCAGCCATAGCAATAGCCATAGCAGTAGCCATAGCAGCAATAGCCATAGGCATAGCAGCCATAGCAGCCATAGCCATAGCCATAGCAGCCATAGTCATAGCCATAGCACGCATAGCGACAGCCATAGCAGCCGTATCCATAGCCATAGCAGCCATAGCCATAGCAATAGCACGCATAGCGATAACCATAGCAGCCGCAGCCATAGCAATAGCAGCCGTAGCCATAGCCATATCAGCCATAGCCATAGCTATAGCAGCCATAGCCAAAGCAGCCATAGCCATAGCCACAGCAGCCATAGCCATAGCCACAGCCATAGCAGCCATAGCCACAGCCATAGTCATAGCAGCCATAGCTATATCCATAGCAGCCATAGCCATAGCCATAGCCATAGCAGCCATAGACGTAGCCATAGGAGCCATAGCCATAGCCATAGCAGCCATAGCCGTAGCCATCGCAGGCATAGCCATAGCCATAGCATCCATAGCCATAGCCATATCAGCCATAGCCATAGCCAAAGTACCCTTAGCCATAGCTATAGCAGCCATCGCCATATCCATAGCCATAGCAGCCATAGCCATAGCCATATCAGCCATAGCCATAGCTATAGCAGCCATAACCGTAGCCATAGCAGCCATAGCCGTAGCCATAGCAGTAGCCACAGCAGCAATAGCCATAGCCATAGCAGCCATAGCAGCCTTAGTCATAGCGATAGCAGCCATAGCCATAGCAATAGCACGCTTAGCGATAACCATAGCAGCCGCAGCCATAGCCATAGCAGCCGTAGCCATAGCCATAGCATCCATAGCCATAGCCATAGCAGCCATAGCCATAGCCATAGCAGCCGTAGCCATAACCATAGCAGCCATAGCCATATCCATTGGAGCCATAGCCATAGCCATAGCACTAGCAGGCATAGCCATAGCTATAGCAGCCATTGCTATAGCTGCCATAGGCACAGCCATAGCAGCCGTAGCCATAGCAGCCATAGCCATAGCCATACGAACCATAGCCAATGGCATAGCCACAGCAGCCGTAGCCATAGCCACAGCCATAACAGCCATAGCAACAGCCATAGCCATAGCAGCCATAGCTATATCCATAGCAGCCATAGCCATAGCCATAGCCATAGCAGCCACAGACATAGACATAGCCACAGTAGCCAATACCATAGCCATAGCAGTTATAGGCATAGCCGTAGCAGCCATAGACATATCTATACCATTGACATAGCAGCCATTGCCATAGCCATAGCAGCCATTGTCATAGGCATAGCCGTAGCAGCCATAGACATATCTATACCATTGACATAGCAGCCATTGCCATAGCCATAGCAGCCATTGTCATAGCCATAGCACGCATAGCGACAGCCATAGCAGCCGTATCCATAGCCATAGCAGCCATAGCCATAGCAATAGCACGCATAGCGATAACCATAGCTGCCGCAGCCATAGCAAGAGCAGCCGTAGCCATAGCCATATCAGCCATAGACATAGCTATAGCAGCCATAGCCAAAGCAGCCATAGCCATAGCCACAGCAGCCATAGCCATAGCCACAGTCATAGCAGCCATAGCCACAGCCATAGACATAGCCATAGCAGTAGCCATAGCAGCAATAGCCATAGGCATAGCAGCCATAGCAGCCATAGCCATAGCCATAGCAGCCATAGTCATAGCCATAGCACGCATAGCGACAGCCATAGCAGCCGTATCTATAGCCATAGCAGCCATAGCCATAGCAATAGCACGCATAGCGATAACCATAGCAGCCGCAGCCATAGCAATAGCAGCTGTAGCCATAGCCATATCAGCCATAGACATAGCTATAGCAGCCATAGCCAAAGCAGCCATAGCCATAGCCACAGCAGCCATAGCCATAGCCACAGCCATAGCAGCCATAGCCTCAGCCATAGACATAGCAGCCATAGCTATATCCATAGCAGGCATAGCCATATCCATAGGAGCCATAGCCATAGCCATAGCCTTAGCAGCCATAGTCATAGCCATAGCATCCATAGCCATAGCCATAGCAGCCATAGCCATAGCCATAGCAGCCATAGCCATAGCCATAGCAGCCATAGCCATATCCATAGGAGCCATAGCCATAGCCATAGCCTTAGCAGCCATAGTCATAGCCATAGCATCCATAGCCATAGCCATAGCAGCCATAGCCATAGCCATAGCAGCCATAGCCATAGCCATAGCAGCCATAGCCGTAGCCATCGCAGGCATAGCCATAGCCACAGCCATAGCCATAGCAGAAATAGCAATAGCACGCACAGCGATAGCCATAGCAGCCGCAGCCATAGCCATAGCAGACGTAGCCATAGCAGCAATAGCCATAGCCATACCAGCCATAGCAGCCATAGCCATATCCATAGCAGCCATAGCCATAGCATTAGCACGCATAGCGATAGCCATAGCAGCCGCAGCCATAGCCATAGCAGCCGTAGCCATAGCCATAGCAGCCATAGCCATAGCCATAGCAGCCATAGCCGTAGCCATAGCAACCATAGCCATAGCCATAGCAGCCGTAGCCATAACCATAGCAGCCATAGCCATATCCATTGGAGCCATAGCCATAGCCATAGCACTAGCAGCCATAGCCATAGCTATAGCAGCCATTGCTATAGCTGCCATAGGCATAGCCATAGCAGCCGTAGCCATAGCAGCCATAGCCATAGCCATACGAGCCATAGCCAATGGCATAGCCACAGCAGTCGTAGCCATAGCCACAGCCATAACAGCCATAGCAACAGCCATAGCCATAGCAGCCATAGCTATATCCATAGCAGCCATAGCCATAGCCATAGCCATAGCAGCCATAGACATAGACATAGCCACAGTAGCCAATACCATAGCCATAGCAGTTATAGGCATAGCCGTAGCAGCCATAGGCATATCCATTGGAGCCATAGCCATAGCCATAGCACTAGCAGCCATAGCCATAGCTATAGCAGCCATTGCTATAGCTGCCATAGGCATAGCCATAGCAGCCGTAGCCATAGCAGCCATAGCCATAGCCATACGAGCCTTAGCCAACGGCATAGCCACAGCAGTCGTAGCCATAGCCACAGCCATAACAGCCATAGCAACAGCCATAGCCATAGCAGCCATAGCTATATCCATAGCAGCCATAGCCATAGCCATAGCCATAGCAGCCATAGACATAGACATAGCCACAGTAGCCAATACCATAGCCATAGCAGTTATAGGCATAGCCGTAGCAGCCATAGGCATATCTGTACCATTGACATAGCAGCCATTGCCATAGCCATAGCAGCCATTGTCATAGCCATAGCACGCATAGCGACAGCCATAGCAGCCGTATCCATAGCCATAGCAGCCACAGCCATAGCAATAGCACGCATAGCGATAACCATAGCTGCCGCAGCCATAGCAATAGCAGCCGTAGCCATAGCCATATCAGCCATAGACATAGCTATAGCAGCCATAGCCAAAGCAGCCATAGCCATAGCCACAGCAGCCATAGCCATAGCCACAGCCATAGCAGCCATAGCCACAGCCATAGACATAGCAGCCATAGCTATATCCATAGCAGCCATAGCCATAGCCATAGCCATAGCAGCCATAGACGTAGCCATAGGAGCCATAGCCATAGCCATAGCAGCCATAGCCGTAGCCATAGCGGCAATAGCCATAGCCATAGCAGTAGCCATAGCAGCAATAGCCATAGCCACAGCAGCCATAGACATAGCAGCCATAGCTATATCCATAGCAGCCATAGCCTTAGTCATAGCCATAGCAGCCATAGCCATAGCAATAGCACGCATAGCGATAACCATAGCAGCCGCAGCCATAGCCACAGCAGCCGTAGCCATAGCCATAGCAGCCATAGCCATAGCCATAGCAGCCATAGCCATAGCCATAGCAGCCATAGCCGTACCCATCGCAGGCATAGCCATAGCCATAGCCATAGCCATAGCAGCAACAGCAATAGCCATAGCTATAGTAGCCATAGCCATAGCAGCCATAGCCATAGCCATATCAGCAATAGCCATAGCCATAGTCATTGCAGAAATAGCCATAGCCATAGCAGACATAGCCATAGCCATAGCAGCTTTAGCCATAGTCATAGCAGACATAGCAGACATAGCCATAGCCACAGCAGCCATAACCTTAGCCACAGGACGCATAGCAACAGCCATAGCAGCCATAGCCATAGCCATATCAGCCATAGCCATAGCCATAGCCATAGCAGCAATAGCCATAGCCATAGCAGACATAGCCATAGCCATAGCAGCTTTAGCCATAGCCATAGCAGCTTTAGCCGTAGCCAAAGCATCCATAGCCATAGTCATAGCAGGCATACCTATAGCCATAGCAGCTTCAGCCATAGCCAAAGCAGCCACAGCCATTTCCATAGCATCCATAGCCACAGCCATAGCAGCCATAGCCATAGCCATAGCAGCCATCGCCATAGCCATAGCCAAAGCATCCATAGCCATAGTCATAGCAGGCATAGCCATAGCCATAGCAGCTTCAGCCACAGCCAAAGCAGCCATAGCCATTGCCATAGCATCCATAGCCACAGCCATAGCAGCCATAGCCGTAGCCATCGCAGGAATAGCCATAGCCATAGGCATAGCCATAGCAGCAATAGCAATAGCCATAGCCATAGCCACAGCAGTAATTGTCATAGCCAGAGCAGCCATAGCAGCCATAGCCATAGCCATTGCAGCCATAGCTATAGCCATAGCATTAGAAGCCACAGCCATAGCCATAGCAGCCAAGGCCATTGCCATAGCATACATAGCCATAACTATAGCAGCCGTAGCCATAGCCATAGCAGTCATCGGAATAGCCATAGCCATAGCAGTCATAGCCTTAGCCATATCAGCCATAGCCATAGCTATAGCAGCCATAGCGAAAGCAGCCATAGCCATAGCCATAGCAGCCTTAGCCGTAGCCATAGCAACCATAGCCATAGCCATAGCAGCCGTAGCCATAACCATAGCAGCCATAGCCATATCCATTGGAGCCATAGCCATAGCAATAGCACTAGCAGCCATAGCCATAGCTATAGCAGCCATTGCTATAGCTGCCATAGGCATAGCCATAGCAGCCGTAGCCATAGCAGCCATAGCCGTAGCCATACGAGCCATAGCCAATGGCATAGCCACAGCAGCCGTAGCAATAGCCACAGCCATAACAGCCATAGCAACAGCCATAGCCATAGCAGCCATAGCTATATCCATAGCAGCCATAGCCATAGCCATAGCCATAGCAGCCATAGACATAGACATAGCCACAGTAGCCAATACCATAGCCATAGCAGTTATAGGCATAGCCGTAGCAGCCATAGGCATATCCATTGGAGCCATAGCCATAGCCATAGCACTAGCAGCCATAGCCATAGCTATAGCAGCCATTGCTATAGCTGCCATAGGCATAGCCATAGCAGCCGTAGCCATAGCAGCCATAGCCATAGCCATACGAGCCATAGCCAATGGCATAGCCACAGCAGTCGTAGCCATAGCCACAGCCATAACAGCCATAGCAACAGCCATAGCCATAGCAGCCATAGCTATATCCATAGCAGCCATAGCCATAGCCATAGCCATAGCAGCCATAGACATAGACATAGCCACAGTAGCCAATACCATAGCCATAGCATTTATAGCCATAGCCGTAGCAGCCATAGGCATATCTGTACCATTGACATAGCAGCCATTGCCATAGCCATAGCAGCCATAGCCATAGCCAAAGCATCCATAGCCATAGACATAGCAGCTATAGCCATAGCCATATCAGCCATAGCCATAGCTATAGCAGCCATAGACAAAGCAGCCATAGCCATAGCCAAAAGCAGCCATAGCCATAGCCATAGCAGCCATAGCTATAGCCACAGCAGCCATAGCCATATCCATAGGAGCCATAGCCATAGCCGTAGCCTTAGCAGCCATAGTCATAGCCATAGCATCCATAGCCATAGCCATAGCAGCCATAGCCATAGCCATAGCAGCCATAGCCATAGCCATAGCAGCCATAGCCGTAGCCATCGCAGGCATAGCCATAGCCATAGCCATAGCCATAGCCATAGCAGAAATAGCAATAGCACGCTTAGCGATAACCATAGCAGCCGCAGCCATAGCCATAGCAGCCGTAGCCATAGCCATAGCATCCATAGCCATAGCCATAGCAGCCATAGCCATAGCCATAGCAGCCGTAGCCATAACCATAGCAGCCATAGCCATATCCATTGGAGCCATAGCCATAGCCATAGCACTAGCAGCCATAGCCATAGCTATAGCAGCCATTGCTATAGCTGCCATAGGCATAGCCATAGCAGCCGTAGCCATAGCAGCCATAGCCATAGCCATACGTGCCATAGCCAATGGCATAGCCACAGCAGCCGTAGCCATAGCCACAGCCATAACAGCCATAGCAACAGCCATAGCCATAGCAGCCATAGCTATATCCATAGCAGCCATAGCCATAGCCATAGCCATAGCAGCCATAGACATAGACATAGCCACAGTAGCCAATACCATAGCCATAGCAGTTGTAGGCATAGCCGTAGCAGCCATAGGCATATCTATACCATTGACATAGCAGCCTTTGCCATAGCCATAGCAGCCATTGCCATAGCCACAGCCACAGCCCTAGCAGCAATAGCCATAGCCATAGCCATAGCCATAGCAGAAATAGCAATAGCACGCACAGCGATAGCCATAGCAGCCGCAGCCATAGCCATAGCAGACGTAGCCATAGCAGCAATAGCCATAGCCATACCAGCCATAGCAGCCATAGCCATATCCATAGCAGCCATAGCCATAGCATTAGCACGCATAGCGATAGCCATAGCAGCCGCAGCCATAGGCATAGCAGCCGTAGCCATAGCCATAGCAGCCATAGCCATAACCATAGCAGGCACTGCCTTATCCATAGGAGCCATAGCCGTAGCCAAAGCATTAGCAGCCATAGCCATAGCTATAGCAGCCATTGCCATAGCAGCCATAGACATAGCCATTGCAGCCATAGCAATAGCCGCACGAGCCATAGCCAATGCCATAGCCACAGCAGCCATAGCCATAGCCACAGCCATAGCAACCATAGCCATAGCCGTAGACATAGCAGCGATAGCTATATCCATAGCAGCCATAGCCATAGCCATAGCCATAGCAGCCATAGACATAGCCATAGCCACATTAGCCGATGCCATAGCCATAGCAGTTATAGTCATAGCCGTAGCAGCCATAGGCATAGCTATACCCGCCATAGACATAGCAGCCATAGCCATTGCCATAGCAGCCATTGTCATAGCCATAGCCGTAGCCACAGCAGCCAATGCCATAGCCATAGCAATTATAGCCATAGCCGTAGCAGCCATAGGCATTGCTATACCAGTCATACACATAGCAGCCATAGCCATAGCCATAGCAGCCATAGTCATTGCCATAGCCACAGCCATGGCAGCAATATTCATCGCCATAGCAGCCCTAGCAGCCGTAGCTATAGCCATAGCAGCCATAGCCACAGCGACAGCAGCCATAGCGATGGCCATACCAGACGTAGCCATAGCCATAGCCATAGCAGCCACAGATATATCCATAGCAGCCATAGCCATAGCCATAGCAGCTGTAGCCATAGCCGTAGCAGCCATAGTCATAGCCATACCAGCCATAGACATGGCAGCCATAGCCATAGCCATAGCAGCCATAGTCATATCCATAGCCACAGCAGCCTTGGCCACTGCCATAGCAGCCATAGCCATAGCACCCTTGGCCATTGCCATAGCAGCCATAGTCATGGCAATAGCAGCCATAGCCACAGCTATAGCAGCCATAGCTATACCAGCAATAGCCATAGCAGCGATAAGCATAGCAGCCATAGCGATAGCCATAGCAGCCATAACCATAGCCATAGCAGCCACAACCATAGCTATAGCAGCCATCGCCATAGCCATAGCCATAGCAGCCATAGCCATAGCAATACCAGCCATAGCCATAGCAATAGCAGCCATAGCCACAGCTATAGCAGCCATAGCTATACCAGCCATAGCCATAGCAGCGATAAGCATAGCAGCCATAGCGATAGCCATAGCAGCCATAGCCATAGCCATAGCAGCCACAGCCATAGCTATAGCAGCCATCGCCATAGCCATAGCCATAGCAGCCATAGCCATAGCCATACCAGCCATAGCCATAGCTATAGCAGCCATAGCCATAGCTATAGCAGCCATAGCCATAGCAGTCATAGCCTTAGCCATATCAGCCATAGCCATAGCTATAGCAGCCATAGCGAAAGCAGCCATAGCCATAGCCATAGCAGCCTTAGCCGTAGCCATAGCAACCATAGCCATAGCCATAGCAGCCGTAGCCATAACCATAGCAGCCATAGCCATATCCATTGGAGCCATAGCCATAGCAATAGCACTAGCAGCCATAGCCATAGCTATAGCAGCCATTGCTATAGCTGCCATAGGCATAGCCATAGCAGCCGTAGCCATAGCAGCCATAGCCATAGCCATACGAGCCATAGCCAATGGCATAGCCACAGCAGCCGTAGCAATAGCCACAGCCATAACAGCCATAGCAACAGCCATAGCCATAGCAGCCATAGCTATATCCATAGCAGCCATAGCCATAGCCATAGCCATAGCAGCCATAGACATAGACATAGCCACAGTAGCCAATACCATAGCCATAGCAGTTATAGGCATAGCCGTAGCAGCCATAGGCATATCTATACCATTGACATAGCAGCCATTGCCATAGCCATAGCAGCCATTGTCATAGCCATAGCCACAGCCATAGCAGCAATAGCCATAGCCATAGCCATAGCCATAGCAGCAACAGTCATAGCCAGAGCAGCCATAGCAGCCATAGCAATAGCCATAGCAGCCATAGCAATAGCCATAGCAGTAGCCATAGCAGCAATAGCCATAGGCATAGCAGCCATAGCAGCCATAGCCATAGCCATAGCAGCCATAGTCATAGCCATAGCACGCATAGCGACAGCCATAGCAGCCGTATCCATACCCATAGCAGCCATAGCCATAGCAATAGCACGCATAGCGATAACCATAGCAGCCGCAGCCATAGCAACAGCAGCCGTAGCCATAGCCATTTCAGCCATAGCCATAGCTATAGCAGCCATAGCCAAAGCAGACATAGCCATAGCCACAGCAGCCATATCCATAGCCACAGCCATAGCAGCCATAGCCACAGCCATAGACATAGCAGCCATAGCTATATCCACAGCAGCCATAGCCATAGCCATAGCCATAGCAGTCATAGACGTAGACATAGCCACATTAGCCGATGCCATAGCCATAGCATTTATAGCCATAGCCGCAGCAGCCATAGGCATGGCTATACCAGCCATAGACATAGCAGCCATAGCCATAGCCATAGCAGCCATAGCCATAGCCAAAGCATCCATAGCCATAGACATAGCAGCTATAGCCATAGCCATATCAGCCATAGCCATAGCTATAGCAGCCATAGACAAAGCAGCCATAGCCATAGCCAAAAGCAGCCATAGCCATAGCCATAGCAGCCATAGCTATAGCCACAGCAGCCATAGCCATATCCATAGGAGCCATAGCCATAGCCGTAGCCTTAGCAGCCATAGTCATAGCCATAGCATCCATAGCCATAGCCATAGCAGCCATAGCCATAGCCATAGCAGCCATAGCCATAGCCATAGCAGCCATAGCCGTAGCCATCGCAGGCATAGCCATAGCCATAGCCATAGCCATAGCCATAGCAGAAATAGCAATAGCACGCTTAGCGATAACCATAGCAGCCGCAGCCATAGCCATAGCAGCCGTAGCCATAGCCATAGCATCCATAGCCATAGCCATAGCAGCCATAGCCATAGCCATAGCAGCCGTAGCCATAACCATAGCAGCCATAGCCATATCCATTGGAGCCATAGCCATAGCCATAGCACTAGCAGCCATAGCCATAGCTATAGCAGCCATTGCTATAGCTGCCATAGGCATAGCCATAGCAGCCGTAGCCATAGCAGCCATAGCCATAGCCATACGTGCCATAGCCAATGGCATAGCCACAGCAGCCGTAGCCATAGCCACAGCCATAACAGCCATAGCAACAGCCATAGCCATAGCAGCCATAGCTATATCCATAGCAGCCATAGCCATAGCCATAGCCATAGCAGCCATAGACATAGACATAGCCACAGTAGCCAATACCATAGCCATAGCAGTTGTAGGCATAGCCGTAGCAGCCATAGGCATATCTATACCATTGACATAGCAGCCTTTGCCATAGCCATAGCAGCCATTGCCATAGCCACAGCCACAGCCCTAGCAGCAATAGCCATAGCCATAGCCATAGCCATAGCAGAAATAGCAATAGCACGCACAGCGATAGCCATAGCAGCCGCAGCCATAGCCATAGCAGACGTAGCCATAGCAGCAATAGCCATAGCCATACCAGCCATAGCAGCCATAGCCATATCCATAGCAGCCATAGCCATAGCATTAGCACGCATAGCGATAGCCATAGCAGCCGCAGCCATAGGCATAGCAGCCGTAGCCATAGCCATAGCAGCCATAGCCATAACCATAGCAGGCACAGCCTTATCCATAGGAGCCATAGCCGTAGCCAAAGCATTAGCAGCCATAGCCATAGCTATAGCAGCCATTGCCATAGCAGCCATAGACATAGCCATTGCAGCCATAGCAATAGCCGCACGAGCCATAGCCAATGCCATAGCCACAGCAGCCATAGCCATAGCCACAGCCATAGCAACCATAGCCATAGCCGTAGACATAGCAGCGATAGCTATATCCATAGCAGCCATAGCCATAGCCATAGCCATAGCAGCCATAGACATAGCCATAGCCACATTAGCCGATGCCATAGCCATAGCAGTTATAGTCATAGCCGTAGCAGCCATAGGCATAGCTATACCCGCCATAGACATAGCAGCCATAGCCATTGCCATAGCAGCCATTGTCATAGCCATAGCCGTAGCCACAGCAGCCAATGCCATAGCCATAGCAATTATAGCCATAGCCGTAGCAGCCATAGGCATAGCTATACCAGTCATAGACATAGCAGCCATAGCCATAGCCATAGCAGCCATAGTCATTGCCATAGCCACAGCCATGGCAGCAATATTCATCGCCATAGCAGCCCTAGCAGCCGTAGCTATAGCCATAGCAGCCATAGCCACAGCGACAGCAGCCATAGCGATGGCCATACCAGACGTAGCCATAGCCATAGCCATAGCAGCCACAGATATATCCATAGCAGCCATAGCCATAGCCATAGCAGCTGTAGCCATAGCCGTAGCAGCCATAGTCATAGCTATACCAGCCATAGACACGGCAGCCATAGCCATAGCCATAGCAGCCATAGTCATATCCATAGCCACAGCAGCCTTGGCCACTGCCATAGCAGCCATAGCCATAGCACCCTTGGCCATTGCCATAGCAGCCATAGTCATGGCAATAGCAGCCATAGCCACAGCTATAGCAGCCATAGCTATACCAGCAATAGCCATAGCAGCGATAAGCATAGCAGCCATAGCGATAGCCATAGCAGCCATAGCCATAGCCATAGCAGCCACAACCATAGCTATAGCAGCCATCGCCATAGCCATAGCCATAGCAGCCATAGCCATAGCAATACCAGCCATAGCCATAGCAATAGCAGCCATAGCCACAGCTATAGCAGCCATAGCTATACCAGCCATAGCCATAGCAGCGATAAGCATAGCAGCCATAGCGATAGCCATAGCAGCCATAGCCATAGCCATAGCAGCCACAGCCATAGCTATAGCAGCCATCGCCATAGCCATAGCCATAGCAGCCATAGCCATAGCCATACCAGCCATAGCCATAGCTATAGCAGCCATAGCCATAGCTATAGCAGCCATAGCCATAGCAGCCGTAGCCATAGCCATAGCAGCCATAGAAATAGCCATGGCAGCCATATACATGGCCATAGCCACAGTAGCCAATGCCATAGCCAGAGCCACAGTAGCCAATGCAATAGCCATAGCAGTTATAGCCATAGCGGTAGCAGCCATAGGCATAGCTATACCAGCCATAGCCATATCAGCCATAGCCATAGCTATAGCAGCCATAGCCAAAGCAGCCATAGCCATAGCCATAGCAGCCATAGCCATAGCCATAGCAGCCATAGCCATAGCCATATCAGCCATAGCCATAGCTATAGCAGCCATATCCGTAGCCATAGCAGCCATAGCCATAGCCATAGCAGTAGCCATAGCAGCAATAGCCATAGCCATAGCAGCCATAGCAGCCTTAGTCATAGCGATAGCAGCCATAGCCATAGCAATAGCACGCTTAGCGATAACCATAGCAGCCGCAGCCATAGCCATAGCAGCCGTAGCCATAGCCATATCATCCATAGCCATAGCCATAGCAGCCGTAGCCATAACCATAGCAGCCATAGCCATATCCATTGGAGCCATAGCCATAGCCATAGCACTAGCAGCCATAGCCATAGCTATAGCAGCCATTGCTATAGGTGCCATAGGCACAGCCATAGCAGCCGTAGCCATAGCAGCCATAGCCATAGCCATACGAGCCATAGCCAATGGCATAGCCACAGCAGCCGTAGCCATAGCCACAGCCATAACAGCCATAGCAACAGCCATAGCCATAGCAGCCATAGCTATATCCATAGCAGCCATAGCCATAGCCATAGCCATAGCAGCCACAGACATAGACATAGCCACAGTAGCCAATACCATAGCCATAGCAGTTGTAAGCATAACCGTAGCAGCCATAGGCATATCTATACCATTGACATAGCCGCCATTGCCATAGCCATAGCAGCCATTGTCATAGCCATAGCCATAGCCCTAGCAGCAATAGCCATAGCCATAGCCATAGCCATAGCAGCAATAGTCATAGCCAGAGCAGCCATAGCAGCCATAGCCATAGCCATAGCAGCCATAGCAATAGCCATAGCAGTAGCCATAGCAGCAATAGCCATAGGCATAGCAGCCATAGCAGCCATAGCCATAGCCATAGCAGCCATAGTCATAGCCATAGCACGCATAGCGACAGCCATAGCAGCCGTATCCATAGCCATAGCAGCCATAGCCATAGCAATAGCACGCATAGCGATAACCATAGCAGCCGCAGCCATAGCAATAGCAGCTGTAGCCATAGCCATATCAGCCATAGACATAGCTATAGCAGCCATAGCCAAAGCAGCCATAGCCATAGCCACAGCAGCCATAGCAGCCTTAGTCATAGCCATAGCAGCCATAGCCATAGCAATAGCACGCATAGCGATAACCATAGCAGCCGCAGCCATAGCCACAACAGCCGCAGCCATAGCCATAGCAGGCATAGCCATAGCCATAGCAGCCATAGCCATAGCCATAGCAGCCATAGCCGTACCCATCGCAGGCATAGCCATAGCCATAGCCATAGCCACAGCAGCAACAGCAATAGCCATAGCTATAGTAGCCATAGCCATAGCAGCCATAGCCATAGCCATATCAGCAATAGCCATAGCCATAGTCATTGCAGAAATAGCCATAGGCATAGCAGACATAGCCATAGCCATAGCAGCTTTAGCCATAGTCATAGCAGACATAGCAGACATAGCCATAGCCACAGCAGCCATAGCCATAGCCATAGGACGCATAGCAACAGCCATAGCAGCCATAGCCATAGCCATATCAGCCATAGCCATAGCCATAGCCATAGCAGCAATAGCCATAGCCATAGCAGACATAGCCATAGCCATAGCAGCTTTAGCCATAGCCAAAGCATCCATAGCCATAGTCATAGCAGGCATAGCCATAGCCATAGCAGCTTCAGCCATAGCCAAAGCAGCCAGAGCCATTTCCATAGCATCCATAGCCACAGCCATAGCAGCCATAGCCATAGCCATAGCAGCCATCGCCATAGCCATAGCCAAAGCATCCATAGCCATAGTCATAGCAGGCATAGCCACAGCCATAGCAGCTTCAGCCATAGCCAAAGCAGCCATAGCCATTGCCATAGCATCCATAGCCACAGCCATAGCAGCCATAGCCGTAGCCATCGCAGGAATAGCCATAGCCATAGGCATAGCCCTAGCAGCAATAGCAATAGCCATAGCCATAGCCATAGCAGTAACAGTCATAGCCAGAGCAGCCATAGCAGCCATAGCCATAGCCATTGCAGCCATAGCCATAGCCATAGCATTAGCAGCCACAGCCATAGCCATAGCAGCCAAGGCCATTGCCATAGCATCCATAGCCATAACTATAGCAGCCGTAGCCATAGCCATAGCAGCCATAGCCGTACCCATCGCAGGCATAGCCATAGCCATAGCCATAGCCATAGCAGCAATAGCAATAGCCATAGCAGCCATAGCCGTACCCATCGCAGGCATAGCCATAGCCATAGCCATAGCCATAGCAGCAATAGCAATAGCCATAGCAGCCATAGCAGACATAGCCATAGCCTTAGCAGCCATAGCCATAGCCATAGCACGCATAGCGACAGCCATAGCAGCCATAGCCATAGCCATAGCAGCAATAGCAATAGCCATAGCAGCCATAGCCGTACCCATCGCAGGCATAGCCATAGCCATAGCCATAGCCATAGCAGCAATAGCAATAGCAATAGCAGCCATATCAGACGTAGCCATAGCCTTAGCAGCCATAGCCATAGACATAGCAGCTATAGCCATAGCCATATCAGCCATAGCCATAGCTATAGCAGCCATAGCCAAAGCAGCCATAGCCATAGCCAAAAGCAGCCATAGCCATAGCCATAGCAGCCATAGCCATAGCAATAGCACGCATAGCCATAGCCATAATAGCCGCAGTCATAGCCATAGCAGCCGTAGCCATAGCCATACCAGCCATAGCCATAGCCATAGCAGCCATAGCCGTAGCCATATCAGCCATAGCCATAGCCAAAGTACCCATAGCCATAGCCATTGCAGCTATAGCCATAGCCATAGCCATAGCAGCCATAGACGTAGCCATAGCCACATTAGTCGATGCCATAGCCATAGCAGTTATAGCCATAGCCGCAGCAGCCATAGGCATAGCTATACCAGCCATAGACATAGCCATATCAGCCATAGCCGTAGCCATAGCAGCCATAGCCATAGCCATAGCAGTAGCCGTAGCAGCAATAGCCATAGCAGCCGCAGCCATAGCAGCCATAGTCATAGCCATAGCAGCCATATCCATAGAAATAGCACGCATAGCGATAACCATAGCAGCCGCAGCCATAGCCATAGCAGCCGTAGCTATAGCCATAGCATCCATAGCCATAGCCATAGCAGCAATAGCCATAGCCATAGCAGCCATAGCCGTACCCATCGCAGGCATAGCCATAGCCATAGCCATAGCCATAGCAGCAATAGCAATAGCCATAGCAGCCATAGCAGACATAGCCATAGCCTTAGCAGCCATAGCCATAGCCATAGCACGCATAGCGACAGCTATAGCAGCCGTAGCCATTGCCATAGCAGCCATAGCCATAGCCATAGCAGCCATAGCCATAGCCACAGCAGCCATAGCCATAGCCATATCAGCCATAGCCATAGCCAAAGTACCCATAGCCATAGCCATAGCAGCTATAGCCGTAGCTATACCAGCCATAGCCATAGCTATAGCAGCCATTGCCAAAGCAGCCATAGCCATAGCCACAGCCAAAGCAGCCACAGACGTAGCCATAGCCACATTAGTCGATGCCATAGCCATAGCAGTTATAGCCATAGCCGCAGCAGCCATAGGCATAGCTATACCAGCCATAGACATAGCCATATCAGGCATAGCCGTAGCCATAGCAGCCATAGCCATAGCCATAGCAGTAGCCGTAGCAGCAATAGCCATAGCCATAGCAGCCATAGCAGCCATAGTCATAGCCATAGCAGCCATAACCATAGCAATAGCACGCATAGCGATAACCATAGCAGCCGCAGCCATAGCCATAGCAGCCGTAGCCATAGCCATAGCATCCATAGCCATAGCCATAGCAGCAATAGCCATAGCCATAGCAGCCATAGCCGTACCCATCGCAGGCATAGCCATAGCCATAGCCATAGCCATAGCAGCAATAGCAATAGCCATAGCAGCCATAGCAGACATAGCCATAGCCTTAGCAGCCATAGCCATAGCCATAGCACGCATAGCGACAGCCATAGCAGCCGTAGCCATTGCCATAGCAGCCATAGCCATAGCCATAGCAGCCATAGCCATAGCCATAGCAGCCATAGCCATAGCCATATCAGCCATAGCCATAGCCGAAGTACCCATAGCCATAGCCATAGCAGCTATAGCCGTAGCCATACCAGCCATAGCCATAGCTATAGCAGCCATTGCCAAAGCAGCCATAGCCATAGCCACAGCCATAGCAGCCATAGCCACAGCCATAGCCATAGCAGCCATGGACGTAGCCATAGCCACATTAGCCGATGCCATAGGCATAGCAGTTATAGCCATAGCCGCAGCAGTCATAGGCATAGCTATACCAGCCATAGCCATAGCAGTTATAGCCATAGCCGTAGCAGCCATAGGAATAGCTATACCAGGCATAGACGTAGCAGCCATAGCCATAGCCATGGCCATAGCAGCAATAGTCACAGCCGAAGCAGCCCAAGCAGCCATAGCCATAGCCATCGCAGCCATAGCCATAGCCATAGCAGTAGTCATAGCAGCAATAGCCATAGCAATAGCAGCCATAGCAGCCATAGCCATAGCCATAGCAGCCATAGCCATAGCCATAGCACGCACAGCGGCAGACATAGCAGCCGTAGCCATAGCCAAAGCAGCCATAGCCATAGCCATAACAGCAGCCATAGCAGCAATAGCCATAGCCATAGCCATAGCAGCCATAGCCATAGCCATAGCCGCCATGGCCATAGCCACATCCGTAGCAGCCATAGCTATAGCCACAGCAGCCATAGCCATATCCATAGGAGCCATAGCCATAGCCATAGCCTTAGCAGCCATAGTCATAGCCATAGCATCCACAGCCATAGCCATAGCAGCCACAGCCATAGCCATAGCAGCCATAGCCATAACCATAGCAGCCATAGCCGTAGCCATCGCAGGCATAGCCGTAGCCATAGCCATAGCCATAGCAGAAATAGCAATAGCACGCACAGCGATAGCCATAGCAGCCGCAGCCATAGCCATAGCAGACGTAGCCATAGCAGCAATAGCCATAGCCATACCAGCCATAGCAGCCATAGCCATATCCATAGCAGCCATAGCCATAGCATTAGCACGCATAGCGATAGCCATAGCAGCCGCAGCCATAGCCATAGCAGCCGTAACCATAGCCATAGCATTAGCAGCCATAGCCATAGCCATAGCAGCCAAGGCCATTGCCATAGCATCCATAGCCCTAACTATAGCAGCCGTAGCCATAGCCATAGCAGTCATCGGAATAGCCATAGCCATAGCAGTCATAGCCTTAGCCATATCAGCCATAGCCATAGCTATAGCAGCCATGGCCAAAGCAGCCATAGCCATAGCCATAGCAGCCATAGCCGTAGCCATAGCAGCCATAGCCATAGCCATAGCAGCCGTAGCCATAACCATAGCAGCCATAGCCATATCCATTGGAGCCATAGCCATAGCCATAGCACTAGCAGCCATAGCCATAGCTATAGCAGCCATTGCTTTAGCTGCCATAGGCACAGCCATAGCAGCCGTAGCCATAGCCACAGCCATAGCAGCCATAGCCACAGCCATAGACATAGCAGCCATAGCTATATCCATAGCAGCCATAGCCATAGCCATAGCCATAGCAGCCATAGCAATAGCCATAGCAGTAGCCATAGCAGCAATAGCCATAGGCATAGCAGCCATAGCAGCCATAGCCATAGCCATAGCAGCCATAGCCATAGCCATAACAGCTATAGCCAAAGGCATATTAGCCATAGCCGTAGCTATAGCAGCTATAGGCATATCTAAAGGAGTCGTAGCCATATCCATAGCAGCCGTAACCATAGCCATAGCACCCATAGCCATGGCCATAGCAGCCATTGCCATGGCCATAGCAGCCATATCCATATGCATAGGTACCATAGCCATATCAGCCGTAGCCATAGCTATAGCCGCCATAGCCAAAGCAGACATAGCCATAGCTATAGCAGCCATAGCCATAGCCATAGCAGCCGTAGCCATAACCATAGCAGCCATAGCCATAGCCATAGCAGCCATAGCCGTAGCCATAGTCATTGCAGCAATAGCCATAGACGCAGCAGCCATATCCATATGTATAGGTACCATAGCCACATCAGCCATAGCCATAGCTATAGCAGCCATAGCCAAAGCAGCCATAGCCATAGCTATGGCAGCCATAGCCATAGCTATGGCAGCCATAGCCATAGCCATAGCAGCCATAGCCGTAGCCGTCGCAGCCATAGCCATACCCATAGCCATAGCCATAGCAGCAATAGCAATAGCCATAGCAGCCATAGACATAGCCAAAGCCAGATTAGCCGATGCCATAGCCATAGCAGTTATAGCCATAGCCGCAGCAGCCATAGGCATAGCTATACCAGCCATAGACATAGCAGCCATAGCCATAGCCATAGCAGCCATAGCCGTAGCCATAGTAGCCATAGCCATAGCCATAGCAGCCGTAGCCATAACCATAGCAGCCATAGCCATAGCCATAGCAGCCATAGCCGTAGCCATAGTAGCCATAGCCATAGCCATAGCAGCCGTAGCCATAACCATAGCAGCCATAGCCATATCCATTGGAGCCATAGCCATATCCATAGCATTAGCAGCCATAGCCATAGCTATAGCAGCCACTGCCATAGCTGCCATATGCATAGCCATAGCAGCCGTAGCCATAGCAGCCATAGCCATAGCCATATCAGCCATAGCCATAGCCATAGCCATAGCAGCAATGGCCATAGCCATAGCAGACATAGCCACAGCCATAGCAGCTTTAGCCAAAGCCAAAGCATCCATAGCCATAGTTACAGCAGCCATAGCCATAGCCATAGCAGCTTTAGCCATAGACAAAGCAGCCATAGCCATTGCCATAGCATCCATAGCCATAGCCATAGCAGCCATAGCCGTAGCCATAGCAGCCATAGCCATAGCCATAGCAATAGCCATAGCCATAGCCATAGCACGCATAGCGACAGCCATAGCAGCCGTAGCCATAGCCATAGCAGATAGACGCATTAGCAACAGCAACCATAGACATAGCCATCGCAGCCATAGCCATAGCCATAGCCACAGTAGCCATAGCCACAGCCATAGCAGCAATAGCCATAGGCATAGCAGCCATAGCAGCCATAGCCATAGCCATAGCAGCCATAGTCATAGCCATAGCACGCATAGCGACAGCCATAGCAGCCGTATCCATAGCCATAGCAGTCATAGCCATAGCAATAGCACGCATAGCGATAACCATAGCAGCCGCAGCCATAGCAATAGCAGCCGTAGCCATAGCCATATCAGCCATAGCCATAGCTATAGCAGCCATAGCCAAAGCAGCCATAGCCATAGCCACAGCAGCCATAGCCATAGCCACAGCCATAGCAGCCATAGCCACAGCCATAGACATAGCAGCCATAGCTATATCCATAGCAGCCATAGCCATAGCCATAGCCATAGCAGCCATAGACGTAGCAGCAACAGTCATAGCCAGAGCAGCCATAGCAGCCATAGCAGCCATAGCCATAGCCATAGCAGCCATAGTCACAGCCATAGCACGCATAGCGACAGCCATAGCAGCCATAGCCATAGCCATATCAGCCATAGCCATAACCAAAGCATCCATAGCCATAGACATAGCAGCTATAGCCATAGCCATATCAGCCATAGCCATAGCTATAGCAGCAATAGCCAAAGCAGCCATAGCCATAGCCAAAAGCAGCCATAGCCATAGCCATAGTAGCCATAGCCATAGCAATAGCACGCATAGCCATAGCCATAATATCCGCAGCCATAGCCATAGCAGCCATAGCCGTAGCCATATCAGCCATAGCCATAGCCAAAGTACACATAGCCATAGCCATAGCAGCTATAGCCATAGCCATAGCCATAGCAGCCATAGACGTAGCCATAGCCACATTAGCCGATGCCATAGCCATAGCAGTTATAGCCATAGCCGCAGCAGCCATAGGCATAGCTATACCAGCCATAGACATAGCCATATCAGCCATAGCCGTAGCCATAGCAGCCATAGCCATAGCCATAGCAGTAGCCATAGCAGCAATAGCCATAGCCATAGCAGCCATAGCAGCCATAGTCATAGCCATAGCAGCCATATCCATAGCAATAGCACGCATAGCGATAACCATAGCAGCCGCAGCCATAGCCATAGCAGACGTAGCCATAGCCATAGCATCCATAGCCATAGCCATAGCAGCCATAGCCATAGCCATAGCCGCCATAGCCATAGCCATATCCATTGCAGCCATAGCTATAGCCACAGCAGCCATAGCCATATCCATAGGAGCCATAGCCATAGCCATAGCCTTAGCAGCCATAGTCATAGCCATAGCATCCATAGCCATAGCCATAGCAGCCATAGCCATAGCCATAGCAGCCATAGCCATAGCATTAGCACGCATAGCGATAGCCATAGCAGCCGCAGCCATAGCCATAGCAGCCGTAGCCATAGCCATAGCAGCCATAGCCATAACCATAGCAGGCACAGCCTTATCCATAGGAGCCATAGCCGTAGCCAAAGCATTAGCAGCCATAGCCATAGCTATAGCAGCCATTGCCATAGCAGCCATAGACATAGCCATAGCAGCCATAGCAATAGCCGCACGAGCCATAGCCAATGCCATAGCCACAGCAGCCATAGCCATAGCCACAGCCATAGCAACCATAGCCATAGCCGTAGGCATAGCAGCGATAGCTATATCCATAGCAGCCATAGCCATAGCCATAGCCATAGCAGCCATAGACATAGCCATAGCCACATTAGCCGATGCCATAGCCATAGCAGTTATAGCCATAGCCGTAGGAGCCATAGGCATAGCTATACCCGCCATAGACATAGCAGCCATAGCCATTGCCATAGCAGCCATTGTCATAGCCATAGCCATAGCCACAGCAGCCAATGCCATAGCCATAGCAATTATAGCCATAGCCGTAGCAGCCATAGGCATAGCTATACCCGCCATAGACATAGCAGCCGTACCATAGCCATAGCAGCCATTGTCATAGCCATAGCCGTAGCCACAGCAGCCAATGCCATAGCCATAGCAATTATAGCCATAGCCGTAGCAGCCATAGGCATAGCTATACCAGTCATAGACATAGCAGCCATAGCCATAGCCATAGCAGCCATAGTCATTGCCATAGCCACAGCCATGGCAGCAATATTCATCGCCATAGCAGCCCTAGCAGCCGTAGCTATAGCCATAGCAGACATAGCCACAGCGACAGCAACCATAGCGATGGCAATACCAGACGTAGCCATAGCCATAGCCATAGCAGCCACAGATATACCCATAGCAGCCATAGCCATAGCCATAGCAGCTGTAGCCCTAGCCGTAGCAGCCATAGTCATAGCTATACCAGCCATAGACATGGCAGCCATAGCCATAGCCAAAGCAGCCATAGCCATAGCCACAGCAGCCATATCCATAGCCACAGCCATAGCAGCCATAGCCACAGCCATAGACATAGCAGCCATAGCTATATCCACAGCAGCCATAGCCATAGCCATAGCCATAGCAGCCATAGACGTAGACATAGCCACATTAGCCGATGCCATAGCCATAGCATTTATAGCCATAGCCGCAGCAGCCATAGGCATGGCTATACCAGCCATAGACATAGCAGCCATAGCCATAGCCATAGCAGCCATAGCCATAGCAATAGCACGCATAGCCATAGCCATAATAGCCGCAGCCATAGCCATAGCAGACATAGTCGTAGCCATATCAGCCATAGCCATAGCCATAGCCGCCATAGCCATAGCCATATCCATAGCAGCCATAGCTATAGCCACAGCAGCCATAGCCATATCCATAGAAGCCATAGCCATAGCCGTAGCCTTAGCAGCCATAGTCATAGCCATAGCATCCATAGCCATAGCCATAGCAGCCATAGCCATAGCCATAGCGGCCATAGCCATAGCCATAGCAGCCATAGCCGTAGCCATCGCAGGCATAGCCATAGCCATAGCCATAGCCATAGCCATAGCAGAAACAACAATAGCACGCACAGCGATAGCCATAGCAGCCGCAGCCATAGCCATAGCAGACGTAGCCATAGCAGCAATAGCCATAGCCATAGCCTTAGCAGCCATAGTCATAGCCATAGCATCCATAGCCATAGCCATAGCAGCCATAGCCATAGCCATAGCAGCCATAGCAATAGCCATAGCAGCCATAGCCGTACCCATCGCAGGCATAGCCATAGCCATAGCCATAGCCATAGCAGCAACAGAAATAGCCATAGCAGCCATAGCAGCCATAGCCATAGCCATAGCACGCACAGCGGCAGACATAGCAGCCGTAGCCATAGCCAAAGCAGCCATAGCCATAGCCATAACAGTAGCCATAGCAGCAATAGCCATAGCCATAGCCATAGCAGCCACAGCCATAGCCATATCCATAGCAGCCATAGCTAGAGCCACAGCAGCCATAGCCATATCCATAGGAGCCATAGCCATAGCCGTAGCCTTAGCAGCCACAGCCATAGCCATAGCCGCCATAGCCATAGCCATATCCATAGCAGCCATAGCTATAGCCACAGCAGCCATAGCCATATCCATAGGAGCCATAGCCATAGCCATAGCCTTAGCAGCCATAGTCATAGCCATAGCATCCATAGCCATAGCCATCGCAGGCATAGCCATAGCCATAGCCATAGCCATAGCAGAAATAGCAATAGCACGCACAGCGATAGCCATAGCAGCCGCAGCCATAGCCATAGCAGACGTAGCCATAGCAGCAATAGCCATAGCCATACCAGCCATAGCAGCCATAGCCATATCCATAGCAGCCATAGCCATAGCATTAGCACGCATAGCGATAGCCATAGCAGCCGCAGCCATAGCCATAGCAGCCGTAGCCATAGCCATAGCAGCCATAGCCATAACCATAGCAGGCACAGCCTTATCCATAGGAGCCATAGCCGTAGCCAAAGCATTAGCAGCCATAGCCATAGCTATAGCAGCCATTGCCATAGCAGCCATAGACATAGCCATAGCAGCCATAGCAATAGCCGCACGAGCCATAGCCAACGCCATAGCCACAGCAGCCATAGCCATAGCCACAGCCATAGCAACCATAGCCATAGCCGTAGACATAGCAGCGATAGCTATATCCATAGCAGCCATAGCCATAGCCATAGCCATAGCAGCCATAGACATAGCCATAGCCATAGCAGCCTTGGCCATTGCCATAGCAGCCATAGCCATAGCACCCTTGGCCATTGCCATAGCAGCCATAGTCATGGCAATAGCAGCCATAGCCACAGCTGTAGCAGCCATAGCTATACCAGCCATAGCCATAGCAGCGATAAGCATAGCAGCCATAGCGATAGCCACAGCAGCCATAGCCATAGCCATAGCAGCCATAGCCATAGCAATAGCACGCATAGCGATAACCATAGCAGCCGCAGCCATAGCAATAGCAGATGTAGCCATAGCCATATCAGCCATAGACATAGCTATAGCAGCCATAGCCAAAGCAGCCATAGCCATAGCCACAGCAGCCATAGCCATAGCCACAGCCATAGCAGCCATAGCCACAGCCATAGACATAGCAGCCATAGCTATATCCATAGCAGCCATAGCCATAGCCATAGCCATAGCAGCCATAGACGTAGCCATAGGAGCCATAGCCATAGCCATAGCAGCCATAGCCGTAGCCATAGCAGCAATAGCCATAGCCATAGCAGTAGCCATAGCAGCAATAGCCATAGCCACAGCAGCCATAGCAGCCTTAGTCATAGCCATAGCAGCCATAGCCATAGCAATAGCACGCATAGCGATAACCATAGCAGCCGCAGCCATAGCCACAGCAGCCGCAGCCATAGCCATAGCAGCCATAGCCATAGCCATAGCAGCCATAGCCATAGCCATAGCAGCCATAGCCGTACCCATCGCAGGCATAGCCATAGCCATAGCCATAGCCATAGCAGCAACAGCAATAGCCATAGCTATAGTAGCCATAGCCATAGCAGCCATAGCCATAGCCATATCAGCAATAGCCATAGCCATAGTCATTGCAGAAATAGCCATAGCCATAGCAGACATAGCCATAGCCATAGCAGCTTTAGCCATAGTCATAGCAGACATAGCAGACATAGCCATAGCCACAGCAGCTATAGCCATAGCCATAGGACGCATAGCAACAGCCATAGCAGCCATAGCCATAGCCATATCAGCCATAGCCATAGCCATAGCCATAGCAGCAATAGCCATAGCCATAGCAGACATAGCCATAGCCATAGCAGCTTTAGCCATAGCCAAAGCATCAATAGCCATAGTCATAGCAGGCATAGCCATAGCCATAGCAGCTTCAGCCATAGCCATAGCAGCTATAGCCATAGCCAAAGCATCCATAGCCATAGTCATAGCAGCCATAGCCGTAGCCATAGCAGCCATAGCCATAGCCATAGCAGTAGCCATAGCAGCAATAGCCATAGCCACAGCAGCCATAGCAGCCTTAGTCATAGCCATAGCAGCCATAGCCATAGCAATAGCACGCATAGCGATAACCATAGCAGCCGCAGCCATAGCCACAGCAGCCGTAGCCATAGCCATAGCATCCATAGCCATAGCCATAGCAGCCATAGCCATAGCCATAGCAGCCATAGCCGTACCCATCGCAGGCATAGCCATAGCCATAGCCATAGCCATAGCAGCAACAGCGATAGCCATAGCAGCCATAGCAGACATAGCCATAGCCTTAGCAGCCGTAGCCATAGCCATAGCACGCATAGCGACAGCCATAGCAGCCGTAGCCATTGCCATAGCAGCCATAGCCATAGCCATAGCAGCCATAGCCATAGCCATAGCAGCCATAGCCATAGCCATATCAGCCATAGCCATAGCCAAAGTACCCATAGCCATAGCCATAGCAGCTATAGCCGTAGCCATATCAGCCATAGCCATAGCTATAGCAGCCATTGCCAAAGCCGCCATAGCCATAGCCACAGCCATAGCAGCCATAGCCACAGCCATAGCCATAGCAGCCATGGTCATAGCCATAGCCACAGCCATAGCAGCAATAGTCATCGCCATAGCAGCCCTAGCAGCCGTAGCCATAGCCTTAGCAGCCATAGGCATACCTATACCAGCCATAGACCTAGCAGCCATAGCCATAGCAATAGCACGCGTAGCGATAACCAAAGCAGCCATAGCGATAGCCAAAGCAGCCATAGCCATAGCCATAGCAGCCATAGCCATAGCCATAGCAGCCATAGCCATAGCAATAGCACGCATAGCCATAGCCATAATAGCCGCAGCCATAGCCATAGCAGCCGTAGCCATAGGCATAACAGCCATAGCCATAGCCATAGCAGCCATAGCCGTAGCCATATCAGCCATAGCCATAGCCAAAGTACCCTTAGCCATAGCTATAGCAGCCATCGCCATATCCATAGCCATAGCAGCCATAGCCATAGCCATATCAGCCATAGCCATAGGTATAGCAGCCATAGCCGTAGCCATAGCAGCCATAGCCATAGCCATAGCAGTAGCCATAGCAGCAATAGCCATAGCCATAGCAGCCATAGCAGCCTTAGTCATAGCCATAGCAGCCATAGCCATAGCAATAGCACGCTTAGCGATAACCATAGCAGCCGCAGCCATAGCCATAGCAGCCGTAGCCATAGCCATAGCATCCATAG
The DNA here is from genome assembly GCF_051401765.1 of Calliopsis andreniformis. Taxonomy (NCBI): domain Eukaryota; kingdom Metazoa; phylum Arthropoda; class Insecta; order Hymenoptera; family Andrenidae; genus Calliopsis; species Calliopsis andreniformis. Next base: position 477,183 of record NW_027480672.1, read on the forward strand.
CCATAGCCATAGCAGCCATAGCCATAGCCATAGCAGCCATAGCCGTACCCATCGCACGCATAGCCATAGCCATAGCCATAGCCATAGCAGCAACAGCAATAGCCATAGTAGCCATAGCAGACACAGCCATAGCCTTAGCAGCCATAGCCATAGCCATAGCACGCATAGCGACAGCCATAGCAGCCGTAGCCATAGCCACAGCAGCCGCAGCCATAGCCATAGCAGCCATAGCCATAGCCATAGCAGCCATAGCCATAGCCATAGCAGCCATAGCCGTACCCATCGCAGGCATAGCCATAGCCATAGCCATAGCCATAGCAGCAACAGCAATAGCCATAGCTATAGTAGCCATAGCCATAGCAGCCATAGCCATAGCCATATCAGCAATAGCCATAGCCATAGTCATTGCAGAAGTAGCCATAGCCATAGCAGACATAGCCATAGCCATAGCAGCTTTAGCCATAGCCATAGCAGACATAGCAGACATAGCCATAGCCACAGCAGCTATAGCCATAGCCATAGGACGCATAGCAACAGCCATAGCAGCCATAGCCATAGCCATATCAGCCATAGCCATAGCCATAGCCATAGCAGCAATAGCCATAGCCATAGCAGACATAGCCATAGCCATAGCAGCTTTAGCCATAGCCAAAGCATCCATAGCCATAGTCATAGCAGGCATAGCCATAGCCATAGCAGCTTCAGCCATAGCCATAGCAGCTATAGCCATAGCCAAAGCATCCATAGCCATAGTCATAGCAGCCATAGCCGTAGCCATAGCAGCCATAGCCATAGCCATAGCAGTAGCCATAGCAGCAATAGCCATAGCCACAGCAGCCATAGCAGCCTTAGTCATAGCCATAGCAGCCATAGCCATAGCAATAGCACGCATAGCGATAACCATAGCAGCCGCAGCCATAGCCACAGCAGCCGTAGCCATAGCCATAGCATCCATAGCCATAGCCATAGCAGCCATAGCCATAGCCATAGCAGCCATAGCCGTACCCATCGCAGGCATAGCCATAGCCATAGCCATAGCCATAGCAGCAACAGCAATAGCCATAGCAGCCATAGCAGACATAGCCATAGCCTTAGCAGCCATAGCCATAGCCATAGCACGCATAGCGACAGCCATAGCAGCCGTAGCCATTGCCATAGCAGCCATAGCCATAGCCATAGCAGCCATAGCCCTAGCCATAGCAGCCATAGCCATAGCCATATCAGCCATAGCCATAGCCAAAGTACCCATAGCCATAGCCATAGCAGCTATAGCCGTAGCCATATCAGCCATAGCCATAGCTATAGCAGCCATTGCCAAAGCAGCCATAGCCATAGCCACAGCCATAGCAGCCATAGCCACAGCCATAGCCATAGCAGCCATAGTCATAGCCATAGCCACAGCCATAGCAGCAATAGTCATCGCCATAGCAGCCCTAGCTGCCGTAGCCATAGCCTTAGCAGCCATAGGCATACCTATACCAGCCATAGACCTAGCAGCCATAGCCATAGCAATAGCACGCGTAGCGATAACCATAGCAGCCATAGCGATAGCCAAAGCAGCCATAGCCATAGCCATAGCAGCCATAGCCATAGCCATAGCAGCCATAGCCATAGCAATAGCACGCATAGCCATAGCCATAATAGCCGCAGCCATAGCCATAGCAGCCGTAGCCATAGCCATAACAGCCATAGCCATAGCCATAGCAGCCATAGCCGTAGCCATATCAGCCATAGCCATAGCCAAAGTACCCTTAGCCATAGCTATAGCAGCCATCGCCATATCCATAGCCATAGCAGCCATAGCCATAGCCATATCAGCCATAGCCATAGCTATAGCAGCCATAGCCGTAGCCATAGCAGCCATAGCCATAGCCATAGCAGTAGCCATAGCAGCAATAGCCATAGCCATAGCAGCCATAGCAGCCTTAGTCATAGCCATAGCAGCCATAGCCATAGCAATAGCACGCTTAGCGATAACCATAGCAGCCGCAGCCATAGCCACAGCAGCCGTAGCCATAGCCATAGCATCCATAGCCATAGCCATAGCAGCCATAGCCATAGCCATAGCAGCCATAGTCATAGCAATAGCAGCCATAGCCATGGCTATAGCAGCCATAGATGTAGCAGCCATTGCCATAGCTGTAGCAGTAATAGTCATAGCCATAGCAGATTTAGCCATGGCCAAAGCATTCATAGCCATAGCCATAGGAGCCATAGCCATAGCCATAGGAGCAATAGCAATAGCCATAGAAGTCATAGCAGTCATAGCCATAGCCATGGCAGCCATAGCCATAGCCATAGCAGGCATAGCGACAGCCATAGCAGCCATAGCCATAGCCATAGCAGTGATAGCAATAGCCATAGCAGTCATAGCCATACCATAGCAGCCATAGCCATAGCTATAGCAGCCATAGCGATAGCAGCCAGAGCCGTAGCTATAGCAGCTGTAGCCATAGCCAAAGCAGCCATAGCCATAGCCATAGCAGCCATAGTCATAGCCATAGCCATAGCAGCCGTGGCCATTGCCATAGCAGCCATAGTCATGGCAACAGCAGCCATAGCCATAGCAGCCGTAGCCCTAGCCATAGCAGCCATAGCCATAGCCAAAGAATCCATAGCCATAGCCATAGCAGCCATAGCGATAGCCATAGCAGCCATAGCCATAGCCATAGCAGCCATAGCCATAGCTATAGCAGCCATAGCCATAGCAGCCGTAGCCATAGCCATAGCAGTCATAGCAGTCATAGCCATAGCCATAGCAGCCATAGCCATAGCCATAGCACGCATAGCGACAGCCATAACAGCCATAGCCATAGCCATAGGAGCAATAGCAATAGCCATAGAAGTCATAGCAGTCATAGCCATAGCCATGGCAGCCATAGCCATAGCCATAGCAGGCATAGCGACAGCCATAGCAGCCATAGCCATAGCAATAGCACGCATAGCCATAGCCATAATAGCCGCAGCCATAGCCATAGCAGCCATAGTCGTAGCCATATCAGCCATAGCCATAGCCATAGCCGCCATAGCCATAGCGATATCCATAGCAGCCATAGCTATAGCCACAGCAGCCATAGCCATATCCATAGGAGCCATAGCCATAGCCATAGCCTTAGCAGCCATAGTCATAGCCATAGCATCCATAGCCATAGCCATCGCAGGCATAGCCATAGCCATAGCCATAGCCATAGCAGAAATAGCAATAGCACGCACAGCGATAGCCATAGCAGCCGCAGCCATAGCCATAGCAGACGTAGCCATAGCAGCAATAGCCATAGCCATACCAGCCATAGCAGCCATAGCCATATCCATAGCAGCCATAGCCATAGCATTAGCACGCATAGCGATAGCCATAGCAGCCGCAGCCATAGCCATAGCAGCCGTAGCCATAGCCATAGCAGCCATAGCCATAACCATAGCAGGCACAGCCTTATCCATAGGAGCCATAGCCGTAGCCAAAGCATTAGCAGCCATAGCCATAGCTATAGCAGCCATTGCCATAGCAGCCATAGACATAGCCATAGCAGCCATAGCAATAGCCGCACGAGCCATAGCCAACGCCATAGCCACAGCAGCCATAGCCATAGCCACAGCCATAGCAACCATAGCCATAGCCGTAGACATAGCAGCGATAGCTATATCCATAGCAGCCATAGCCATAGCCATAGCCATAGCAGCCATAGACATAGCCATAGCCGTAACAGCCTTGGCCATTGCCATAGCAGCCATAGCCATAGCACCCTTGGCCATTGCCATAGCAGCCATAGTCATGGCAATAGCAGCCATAGCCACAGCTATAGCAGCCATAGCTATACCAGCCATAGCCATAGCAGCGATAAGCATAGCAGCCATAGACGTAGCTATAGGAGCCATAGCCATAGCCATAGCAGCCATAGCCGTAGCCATAGCAGCAATAGCCATAGCCATAGCACGCATAGCGACAGCCGTAGCAGCCGTAGCCATTGCCATAGCGGCCATAGCCATAGCCATGGCAGCCATAGCCATAGCCATAGCAGCCATAGCCATAGCCATATCAGCCATAGCCATAGCCAAAGTACCCATAGCCATAGCCATAGCAGCCGTAGCCATAGCCATAGCATCCATAGCCATAGCCATAGCAGCCATAGCCATAGCCATAGCAGCCATAGCCATAGCAATAGCACGCATAGCGATAACCATAGCAGCCGCAGCCATAGCCATAGCAGCCGTAGCCATAGCCATAGCATCCATAGCCATAGCCATAGCAGCCATAGCCATAGCCATAGCAGCCATAGCCGTACCCATCGCAGTCATAGCCATAGCCATAGCCATAGCCATAGCAGCAATGGCAATAGCCATAGCAGCCATAGCAGACACAGCCATAGCCTTAGCAGCCATAGCCATAGCCATAGCACGCATAGCGACAGCCGTAGCAGCCGTAGCCATTGCCATAGCGGCCATAGCCATAGCCATGGCAGCCATAGCCATAGCCATAGCAGCCATAACCATAGCCATATCAGCCATAGCCATAGCCAAAGTACCCATAGCCATAGCCATAGCAGCTATAGCCATAGCCATATCAGCCATAGCCATAGCTATAGCAGCCATTGCCAAAGCAGCCATAGCCATAGCCACAGCAGCAATAGCCATAGCCACAGCCATAGCAGCCATAGCCACAGCCATAGACATAGCAGCCATAGCTACATCCATAGCAGCCATAGCCATAGACATAGCCATAGCAGTTATAGCCATAGCCGCAGCAGCCATAGGCATGGCCATAGGAGCCATTGTCATAGCCATAGCCATAGCCACAGCAGCCAATGCCATAGCCATAGCAGCCATAGTCATAGCAATAGCAGCCATAGCCATGGCTATAGCAGCCATAGATGTAGCAGCCATTGCCATAGCTGTAGCAGTAATAGTCATAGCCATAGCAGATTTAGCCATGGCCAAAGCATTCATAGCCATAGCCATAGGAGCCATAGCCATAGCCATAGGAGCAATAGCAATAGCCATAGAAGTCATAGCAGTCATAGCCATAGCCATGGCAGCCATAGCCATAGCCATAGCAGGCATAGCGACAGCCATAGCAGCCATAGCCATAGCCATAGCAGTGATAGCAATAGCCATAGCAGTCATAGCCATACCATAGCAGCCATAGCCATAGCCATAGCAGCCATAGCGATAGCAGCCAGAGCCGTAGCTATAGCAGCTGTAGCCATAGCCAAAGCAGCCATAGCCATAGCCATAGCAGCCATAGCCATGGCCATTGCAGCCATAACCATATCCATAGGAGCCATAGCCATAGCCACAGCCTTAGCAGCCATAGCCATAGCCATAGCAGCCATAGCGATGGCCATAGCAGCCATAGTCATAGCCATAGCCATAGCAGCCGTGGCCATTGCCATAGCAGCCATAGTCATGGCAACAGCAGCCATAGCCATAGCAGCCGTAGCCCTAGCCATAGCAGCCATAGCCATAGCCAAAGAATCCATAGCCATAGCCATAGCAGCCATAGCGATAGCCATAGCAGCCATAGCCATAGCCATAGCAGCCATAGCCATAGCAGCCGTAGCCATAGCCATAGCAGTCATAGCAGTCATAGCCATAGCCATAGCAGCCATAGCCATAGCCATAGCACGCATAGCGACAGCCATAACAGCCATAGCCATAGCCATAGCAGCAATAGCAATAGCCACAGCAGTCATAGCCATAGCCATAGCAGCCGTGGCCATTGCCATAGCAGCCATAGTCATGGCAACAGCAGCCATAGCCATAGCAGCCGTAGCCATAGCCATAGCAGCCATAGCCATAGCCAAAGAATCCATAGCCATAGTCATAGGAGCCATTGCTATAGCAACAGCACGCATAGCGATAGCCATAGCAGCCGCAGAAATAGCTATAGCAGCCGTAGCCATAGCCATAGCGATAGCCATAGTCATGGCAATAGGAGCCATAGCCGTAGCTATAGCAGGCATAGCTATACCAGCCATAGCCATAGCAGCGATAGCCATAGCAGCCATAGCGATAGCCATAGCAGCCATAGCCATAGCCATAGCAGCCATAGCCATAGCTATAGCAGCCATAGCCATAGCAGCCGTAGCCATAGCCATAGCAGACATAGCAGTCATAGCCATAGCCATAGCAGCCATAGCCATAGCAATAGCACGCATAGCGACACCCATAACAGCCATAGCCATAGCCATAGCAGCAATAGCAATAGCCACAGCAGTCATTGCCATAGCCATAGCAGCCATAGCCACAGCCATAGCAGCCATAGCCATAACCATAGCATGCATAGCCTTATCCATAGGAGCCATAGCCGTAGCCAAAGCATTAGCAGCCATAGCCATAGCCATAGCAGACATAGCCATAGAGATAGCAGCAGTAGCCATAGCAGCAATAGCCATAGCCATAGCAGCCATAGCGGCCACAGCCATAGCCACAGCAGCCATAGCCATAGCAATAGCACGCATAGCATTGGCCATAGCAGCCGCAGCCATGGCCAAAGCAGCCATAGCCATTGCCATAGCATCCATAGCCACAGCCATAGCAGCCATAGCCGTAGGCATCGCAGGAATAGCCATAGCACATAGGCATAGGCATAGCCATAGCAGCAATAGCAATAGCCATAGCCATAGCCATAGCAGTAATTGTCATAGCCAGAGCAGCCATAGCAGCCATAGCCATAGCCATTGCAGCCATAGCCATAGCCATAGCATTAGCAGCCATAGCCATAGCCATAGCAGCCAAGGCCATTGCCATAGCATCCATAGCCATAGCTATAGCAGCCATAGCGAAAGCAGCCATAGCCATAGCCATAGCAGCCATAGCCGTAGCCATAGCAGCCATAGCCATAGCCATAGCTATAGCAGCCATTGCTATAGCTGCCATAGGCACAGCCATAGCAGCCGTAGCCATAGCAGCAATAGCCATAGCCATAGCAGCCATAGCGGCCACAGCCATAGCCACAGCAGCCATAGCCATAGCAATAGCACGCATAGCATTGGCCATAGCAGCCGCAGCCATAGCCAAAGCAGCCATAGCCATTGCCATAGCATACATAGCCACAGCCATAGCAGCCATAGCCGTAGCCATCGCAGGAATAGCCATAGCCATAGGCATAAACATAGCAGCAATAGCAATAGCCATAGCCATAGCCATAGCAGTAATAGTCATAGCCAGAGCAGCCATAGCAGCCATAGCCATAGCCATTGCAGCCATAGCCATAGCCATAGCATTAGCAGCCATAGCCATAGCCATAGCAGCCAAGGCCATTGCCATAGCATCCATAGCCATAGCTATAGCAGCCATAGCGAAAGCAGCCATAGCCATAGCCATAGCAGCCATTGTCATAGCCATAGCCGTAGCCACAGCAGCCAATGCCATAGCCATAGCAATTATATCCATAGCCGTAGCAGCCATACGCATAGCTATACCAGTCATAGACATAGCAGCCATAGCCATAGCCATAGCAGCCATAGTCATTGCCATAGCCACAGCCATGGCAGCAATATTCATCGCCATAGCAGCCCTAGCAGCCGTAGCTATAGCCATAGCAGCCATAGCCACAGCCACAGCATGCCATAGCGATGGCCATACCAGTCGTAGCCATAGCCATAGCCATAGCAGCCACAGATATATCCATAGCAGCCATAGCCATAGCCATAGCAGCTGTAGCCATAGCCGTAGCAGCCATAGTCATAGCACCCTTGGCCATTGCCATAGCAGCCATAGTCATGGCAATAGCAGCCATAGCCACAGCTATAGCAGCCATAGCTATACCAGCCATAGCCATAGCAGCGATAAGCATAGCAGCCATAGCGATAGCCATAGCAGCCATAGCCATAGCCATAGCAGCCACAGCCATAGCTATAGCAGCCATCGCCATAGCCATAGCCATAGCAGCCATAGCCATAGCCATACCAGCCATAGCCATAGCTATAGCAGCCATAGCCATAGCAGCCGTAACCATAGCCATAGCAGCCATAGAAATAGCCATGGCAGCCATATACATAGCCATAGCCACAGTAGCCAATGCCATAGCCATAGCCACAGTAGCCAATGCAATAGCCATAGCAGTTATAGCCATAGCGCTAGCAGCCATAGGCATAGCTATACCAGCCATAGCCATATCAGCCATAGCCATAGCTATAGCAGCCATAGCCAAAGCAGCCATAGCCATAGCCATAGCAGCCATAATCATAGCCATAGCAGCCATAGCCATAGCAATAGCACGCATAGCCATAGCCATAATAGCCGCAGCCATAGCCATAGAAGCCGTAGCCATATCAGCCATACCCATAGCCAAAGTACCCTTAGCCATAGCTATAGCAGCCATCGCCATATCCATAGCCATAGCAGCCATAGCCATAGCCATATCAGCCATAGCCATAGCCATAGCCATAGTAGCAATAGCCATAGCCATAGCAGACGTAGCCATAGCCATAGCAGCTTTAGCCATAGCCAAAGCATCCATAGCCATAGTCATAGCAGGCATAGCCATAGCCATAGCAGCTTCAGCCATAGCCAAAGCAGCCAGAGCCATTTCCATAGCATCCATAGCCACAGCCATAGCAGCCATAGCCATAGCCACAGCAGCCATCGCCATAGCCATAGCCAAAGCATCCATAGCCATAGTCATAGCAGACATAGCCATAGCCATAGCAGCTTCAGCCATAGCCAAAGCAGCCATAGCCATTGCCATAGCATCCATAGCCACAGCCATAGCAGCCATAGCCGTAGCCATCGCAGGAATAGCCATAGCCATAGGCATAGCCATAGCAGCAATAGCAATAGCCATAGCCATAGCCATAGCTGTAATAGTCATAGCCAGAGCAGCCATAGCAGCCATAGCCATAGCCATTGCAGCCATAGCCATAGCCATAGCATTAGCAGCCATAGCCATAGCCATAGCAGCCAAGGCCATTGCCATAGCATCCATAGCCATAACTATAGCAGCCGTAGCCATAGCCATAGCAGTCATCGGAATAGCCATAGCCATAGCAGTCATAGCCTTAGCCATATCAGCCATAGCCATAGCTATAGCAGCCATAGCGAAAGCAGCCATAGCCATAGCCATAGCAGCCTTAGCCGTAGCCATAGCAGCCATAGCCATAGCCATAGCAGCCGTAGCCATAACCAAAGCAGCCATAGCCATATCCATTGGAGCCATAGCCATAGCCATAGCACTAGCAGCCATAGCCATAGCTATAGCAGCCATTGCTATAGCTGCCATAGGCATAGCCATAGCAGCCGTAGCCATAGCAGCCATAGCCATAGCCATACGAGCCATAGCCAATGGCGTAGCCACAGCAGCCGTAGCCATCGCCACAGCCATAACAGCCATAGCAACAGCCATAGCCATAGCAGCCATAGCTATATCCATAGCAGCCATAGCCATAGCCATAGCCATAGCAGCCATAGACATAGACATAGCCACAGTAGCCAATACCATAGCCATAGCAGTTATAGGCATAGCCGTAGCAGCCATAGGCATATCTATACCATTGACATAGCACCCATTGCCATAGCCATAGCAGCCATTGTCATAGCCATAGCCACAGCCATAGCAGCAATAGCCATAGCCATAGCCATAGCCATAGCAGCAACAGTCATAGCCAGAGCAGCCATAGCAGCCATAGCCATAGCCATAGCAGCCATAGCAATAGCCATAGCAGTAGCCATAGCAGCAATAGCCATAGGCATAGCAGCCATAGCAGCCATAGCCATAGCCATAGCAGCCATAGTCATAGCCATAGCACGCATAGCGACAGCCATAGCAGCCGTATCCATAGCCATAGCAGCCATAGCCATAGCAATAGCACGCATAGCGATAACCATAGCAGCCGCAGCCATAGCAATAGCAGCCGTAGCCATAGCCATATCAGCCATAGCCATAGCTAAAGCAGCCATAGCCAAAGCAGCCATAGCCATAGCCACAGCAGCCATATCCATAGCCACAGCTATAGCAGCCATAGCTATACCAGCCATAGCCATAGCAGCGATAAGCATAGCAGCCATAGCGATAGCCATAGCAGCCATAGCCATAGCCATAGGAGCCATTGTCATAGCCATAGCCATAGCCATAGCAGCCATAGACGTAGACATAGCCACTTTAGCCGATGCCATAGCCATAGCATTTATAGCCATAGCCGCAGCAGCCATAGGCATGGCTATACCAGCCATAGACATAGCGGCCATAGCCATAGCCATAGGAGCCATTGTCATAGCCATAGCCATAGCCATAGCAGCCATAGTCATAGCAATAGCAGCCATAGCCATAGCTATAGCAGCCATAGATATAGCAGCCATTGCCATAGCTGTAGCAGTAATAGTCATAGCCATAGCAGATTTAGCCATAGCCAAAGCATCCATAGCCATAACCATAGGAGCCATAGCCACAGCCATAGGAGCCATAGCCATAGCCATAGCAGCAACAGCAATAGCCATAGCTATAGCAGCCATAGCCATAGCAGCCATAGCCATAGCCATATCAGCAATAGCCATAGCCATAGTCATTGCAGAAATAGCCATAGCCATAGCAGACATAGCCATAGCCATAGCAGCTTTAGCCATAGTCATAGCAGGAATAGCAGACATAGCCATATCCACAGCAGCCATAGCCATAGCCATAGGACGCATAGCAACAGCCATAGCAGCCATAGCGATAGCCATATCAGCCATAGCCATAGCCATAGCCATAGCAGCAATAGCCATAGCCATAGCAGACATAGCCATAGCCATAGCAGCTTTAGCCATAGCCAAAGCATCCATAGCCATAGTCATAGCAGGCATAGCCATAGCCATAGCAGCTTCAGCCATAGCCAAAGCAGCCAGAGCCATTTCCATAGCATCCATAGCCACAGCCATAGCAGCCATAGCCATAGCCATAGCAGCCATCGCCATAGCCATAGCCAAAGCATCCATAGCCATAGTCATAGCAGGCATAGCCATAGCCATAGCAGCTTCAGCCATAGCCAAAGCAGCCATAGCCATTGCCATAGCATCCATAGCCACAGCCATAGCAGCCATAGCCGTAGCCATCGCAGGAATAGCCATAGCCATAGGCATAGCCATAGCAGCAATAGCAATAGCCATAGCCATAGCCATAGCAGTAATAGTCATAGCCAGAGCAGCCATAGCAGCCATAGCCATAGCCATTGCAGCCATAGCAATAGCCATAGCATTAGCAGCCATAGCCATAGCCATAGCAGCCAAGGCCATTGCCATAGCATCCATAGCCATAACTATAGCAGCCGTAGCCATAGCCATAGCAGTCATCGGAATAGCCATAGCCATAGCAGTCATAGCCTTAGCCATATCAGCCATAGCCATAGCTATAGCAGCCATAGCGAAAGCAGCCATAGCCATAGCCATAGCAGCCTTAGCCGTAGCCATAGCAGCCATAGCCATAGCCATAGCAGCCGTAGCCATAACCAAAGCAGCCATAGCCATATCCATTGGAGCCATAGCCATAGCCATAGCACTAGCAGCCATAACCATAGCTATAGCAGCCATTGCTATAGCTGCCATAGGCATAGCCATAGCAGCCGTAGCCATAGCAGCCATAGCCATAGCCATACGAGCCATAGCCAATGGCATAGCCACAGCAGCCGTAGCCATCGCCACAGCCATAACAGCCATAGCAACAGCCATAGCCATAGCAGCCATAGATATATCCATAGCAGCCATAGCCATAGCCATAGCCATAGCAGCCATAGACATAGACATAGCCACAGTAGCCAATACCATAGCCATAGCAGTTATAGGCATAGCCGTAGCAGCCATAGGCATATCTATACCATTGACATAGCACCCATTGCCATAGCCATAGCAGCCATTGTCATAGCCATAGCCACAGCCATAGCAGCAATAGCCATAGCAATAGCCATAGCCATAGCAGCAACAGTCATAACCAGAGCAGCCATAGCAGCCATAGCCATAGCCATAGCAGCCATAGCAATAGCCATAGCAGTAGCCATAGCAGCAATAGCCATAGGCATAGCAGCCATAGCAGCCATAGCCATAGCCATAGCAGCCATAGTCATAGCCATAGCACGCATAGCGACAGCCATAGCAGCCGTATCCATAGCCATAGCGGCCATAGCCATAGCAATAGCACGCATAGCGATAACCATAGCAGCCGCAGCCATAGCAATAGCAGCCGTAGCCATACCCATATCAGCCATAGCCATAGCTAAAGCAGCCATAGCCAAAGCAGCCATAGCCATAGCCACAGCAGCCATATCCATAGCCACAGCCATAGCAGCCATAGCCACAGCCATAGACATAGCAGCCATAGCTATATCCACAGCAGCCATAGCCATAGCCATAGCCATAGCAGCCGTAGACGTAGACATAGCCACTTTAGCCGATGCCATAGCCATAGCATTTATAGCCATAGCCGCAGCAGCCATAGGCATGGCTATACCAGCCATAGACATAGAGGCCATAGCCATAGCCATAGGAGCCATTGTCATAGCCATAGCCATAGCCATAGCAGCTATAGTCATAGCAATAGCAGCCATAGCCATAGCTATAGCAGCCATAGATATAGCAGCCATTGCCATAGCTGTAGCAGTAATAGTCATAGCCATAGCAGATTTATCCATAGCCAAAGCATCCATAGCCATAGCCATAGGAGCCATAGCCACAGCCATAGGAGCCATAGCCATAGCCATAGCAGCCATAGCCGTAGCCATAGCAGCCATAGCCATAGCCATAGCAGTAGCCATAGCAGCAATAGCCATAGCCACAATAGCCATAGCAGCCTTGGTCATAGCCATAGCAGCCATAGCCATAGCAATAGCACGCATAGCGATAACCATAGCAGCCGCAGCCATAGCCGCAGCAGCCGTAGCCATAGCCATAGCATCCATAGCCATAGCCATAGCAGCCATAGCCATAGCCATAGCAGCCATAGCCGTACCCATCGCAGGCATAGCCATAGCCATAGCCATAGCCATAGCAGCAACAGCAATAGCCATAGCAGCCATAGCAGACATAGCCATAGCCTTAGCAGCCATAGCCATAGCCATAGCACGCATAGCGACAGCCATAGCAGCCGTAGCCATTGCCATAGCAGCCATAGCCATAGCCATATCAGCCATAGCCATAGCCAAAGCATCCATAGCCATAGACATAGCAGCTATAGCCATAGCCATATCAGCCACAGCCATAGCTATAGCAGCCATAGCCAAAGCAGCCATAGCCATAGCCAAAAGCAGCCATAGCCATAGCCATAGCAGCCATAGCCATAGCAATAGCACGCATAGCCATAGCCATAATAGCCGCAGCCATAGCCATAGCAGCCATAGCCGTAGCCATATCAGCCATAGCCATAGCCATAGCCGCCATAGCCATAGCCATATCCATAGCAGCCATAGCTATAGCCACAGCAGCCATAGCCATATCCATAGGAGCCATAGCCATAGCCATAGCCTTAGCAGCCATAGTCATAGCCATAGCACCCATAGCCATAGCCATAGCAGCCATAGCCATAGCCATAGCAGCCATAGCCATAGCCATAGCAGCCATAGCCGTAGCCATCGCAGGCATAGCCATAGCCATAGCCATAGCCATAGCAGAAATAGCAATAGCACGCACAGCGATAGCCATAGCAGCCGCAGCCATAGCCATAGCAGACGTAGCCATAGCAGCAATAGCCATAGCCATAGCCTTAGCAGCCATAGTCATAGCCATAGCATCCATAGCCATAGCCATAGCAGCCATAGCCATAGCCATAGCAGCCATAGCCATAGCCATAGCAGCCATAGCCGTACCCATCGCAGGCATAGCCATAGCCATAGCCATGGCCATAGCAGCAACAGCAATAGCCATAGCAGCCATAGCAGCCATAGCCATAGCCATAGCACGCACAGCGGCAGACATAGCAGCCGTAGCCATAGCCAAAGCAGCCATAGCCATAGCCATAACAGTAGCCATAGCAGCAATAGCCATAGCCATAGCCATAGCAGCCATAGCCATAGCCATAGCCGCCATAGCCATAGCCATATCCATAGCAGCCATAGCTATAGCCACAGCAGCCATAGCCATATCCATAGGAGCCATAGCCATAGCCATAGCCTTAGCAGCCATAGTCATAGCTATACCAGTCATAGCCATAGCCGCCATAGCCATAGCCATATCCATAGCAGCCATAGCTATAGCCACAGCAGCCGTAGCCATATCCATAGGAGCCATAGCCATAGCCATAGCCTTAGCAGCCATAGTCACAGCCATAGCATCCATAGCCATAGCAATAGCAGCCATAGCCATAGCCATAGCAGCCATAGCCATAGCCATAGCAGCCATAGCCGTAGCCATCGCAGGCATAGCCATAGCCATAGCCATAGCCATAGCAGAAATAGCAATAGCACGCACAGCGATAGCCATAGCAGCCGCAGCCATAGCCATAGCAGACGTAGCCATAGCAGCAATAGCCATAGCCATACCAGCCATAGCAGCCATAGCCATATCCATAGCAGCCATAGCCATAGCATTAGCACGCACAGCGATAGCCATAGCAACCGCAGCCATAGCCATAGCAGCCGTAGCCATAGCCATAGCAGCCATAGCCATAACCATAGCAGGCACAGCCTTATCCATAGGAGCCATAGCCGTAGCCAAAGCATTAGCAGCCATAGCCATAGCTATAGCAGCCATTGCCATAGCAGCCATAGACATAGCCATAGCAGCCATAGCAATAGCCGCACGAGCCATAGCCAATGCCATAGCCACAGCAGCCATAGCCATAGCCACAGCCATAGCAACCATAGCCATAGCCGTAGACATAGCAGCGATAGCTATATCCATAGCAGCCATAGCCATAGCCATAGCCATAGCAGCCATAGACATAGCCATAGCCACATTAGCCGATGCCATAGCCATAGCAGTTATAGCCATAGCCGTAGCAGCCATAGACATAGCTATACGCGCCATAGACATAGCAGCCATAGCCATTGCCATAGCAGCCATTGTCATAGCCATAGCCATAGCCACAGCAGCCAATGCCATAGCCATAGCAATTATAGCCATAGCCGTAGCAGCCATAGGCATAGCTATACCCGCCATAGACATAGCAGCCATAGCCATAGCCATACCAGCCATAGCCATAGCTATAGCAGCCATAGCCATAGCTATAGCAGCCATAGCCATAGCAGCCGTAGCCATAGCCATAGCAGCCATAGAAATAGCCATGGCAGCCATATACATAGCCATAGCCACAGTAGCCAATGCCATAGCCATAGCCACAGTAGCCAATGCAATAGCCATAGCAGTTATAGCCATAGCGGTAGCAGCCATAGGCATAGCTATACCAGCCATAGCCATATCAGCCATAGCCATAGCTATAGCAGCCATAGCCAAAGCAGCCATAGCCATAGCCATAGCAGCCATAGCCATAGTCATAGCAGCCATAGCCATAGCAATAGCACGCATAGCCATAGCCATAATAGCCGCAGCCATAGCCATAGCAGCCGTAGCCATAGCCATAACAGCCATAGCCATAGCCATAGCAGCCATAGCCGTAGCCATATCAGCCATAGCCATAGCCAAAGTACCCTTAGCCATAGCTATAGCAGCCATCGCCATATCCATAGCCATAGCAGCCATAGCCATAGCCGTATCAGCCATAGCCATAGCTATAGCAGCCATAGCCGTAGCCATAGCAGCCATAGCCATAGCCATAGCAGTAGCCATAGCAGCAATAGCCATAGCCATAGCAGACATAGCCATAGCCATAGCAGCTTTAGCCATAGCCAAAGCATCCATAGCCATAGTCATAGCAGGCATAGCCATAGCCATAGCATCTTCAGCCATAGCCAAAGCAGCCAGAGCCATTTCCATAGCATCCATAGCCACAGCCATAGAAGCCACAGAAATAGCCATTGCAGCCATAGCCATAGCCATAGCATTAGCAGCCATAGCCATAGCCATAGCAGCCAAGGCCATTGCCATAGCATCCATAGCCATAACTATAGCAGCCGTAGCCATAGCCATAGCAGTAATCGGAATAGCCATAGCCATAGCAGTCATAGCCTTAGCCATATCAGCCATAGCCATAGCTATAGCAGCCAAAGCGAAAGCAGCCATAGCCATAGCCATAGCAGCCTTAGCCGTAGCCATAGCAGCCATAGCCATAGCCATAGCAGCCGTAGCCATAACCATAGCAGCCATAGCCATATCCATTGGAGCCATAGCCATAGCCATAGCACTAGCAGCCATAGCCATAGCTATAGCAGCCATTGCTATAGCTGCCATAGGCATAGCCATAGCAGCCGTAGCCATAGCAGCCACAGCCATAGCCATACGAGCCATAGCCAATGGCATAGCCACAGCAGCCGTAGCCATCGCCACAGCCATAACAGCCATAGCAACAGCCATAGCCATAGCAGCCATAGCTATATCCATAGCAGCCATAGCCATAGCCATAGCCATAGCAGCCATAGACATAGACACAGCCACAGTAGCCAATACCGTAGCCATAGCAGTTATAGGCATAGCCGTAGCAGCCATAGGCATATCTATACCATTGACATAGCACCCATTGCCATAGCCATAGCAGCCATTGTCATAGCCATAGCCACAGCCATAGCAGCAATAGCCATAGCCATAGCCATAGCCATAGCAGCAACAGTCATAGCCAGAGCAGCCATAGCAGCCATAGCCATAGCCATAGCAGCCATAGCAATAGCCATAGCAGTAGCCATAGCAGCAATAGCCATTGGCATAGCAGCCATAGCAGCCATAGCCATAGCCATAGCAGCCATAGTCATAGCCATAGCACGCATAGCGACAGCCATAGTAGCCGTATCCATAGCCATAGCAGCCATAGCCATAGCAATAGCACGCATAGCGATAACCATAGCAGCCGCAGCCATAGCAATAGCAGCCGTAGCCATAGCCATATCAGCCATAGCCATAGCTATAGCAGCCATAGCCAAAGCAGCCATAGCCATAGCCACAGCAGGCATATCCATAGCCACAGCCATAGCAGCCATAGCCACAGCCATAGACATAGCAGCCATAGCTATATCCACAGCAGCCATAGCCATAGCCATAGCAGCCATAGCCATAGCCATAGCAGCCATAGCCGTACCCATCGCAGGCATAGCCATAGCCATAGCCATAGCCATAGCAGCAACAGCAATAGCCACAGCAGCCATAGCCAAAGCAGCCATAGCCATAGCCATAGCAGCCATAGCCATAGCCATAGCAGCCATAGCCATAGCAATAGCACGCATAGCCATAGCCATAATAGCCGCAGCCATAGCCATAGCAGCCGTAGCCATAGCCATAACAGCCATAGCCATAGCCATAGCAGCCATAGCCGTAGCCATATCAGCCATAGCCATAGCCAAAGTACACTTAGCCATAGCTATAGCAGCCATCGCCATATCCATAGCCATAGCAGCCATAGCCATAGCCATATCAGCCATAGCCATAGCTATAGCAGCCATAGCCGTAGCCATAGCAGCCATAGCCATAGCCATAGCAGTGGCCATAACAGCAATAGCCATAGCCATAGCAGCCATAGCAGCCTTAGTCATAGCGATAGCAGCCATAGCCATAGCAATAGCACGCTTAGCGATAACCATAGCAGCCGCAGCCATAGCCATAGCAGCCATTGTCATAGCCATAGCCACAGCCACAGCAGCAATAGCCATAGCCATAGCCATAGCCATAGCAGCAATAGTCATAGCCAGAGCAGCCATAGCAGCCATAGCCATAGCCATAGCAGCCATAGCAATAGCCATAGCAGTAGCCATAGCAGCAATAGCCATAGGCATAGCAGCCATAGCAGCCATAGCCATAGCCATAGCAGCCATAGTCATAGCCATAGCACGCATAGCGACAGCCATAGCAGCCGTATCCATAGCCATAGCAGCCATAGCCATAGCAATAGCACGCATAGCGATAACCATAGCAGCCGCAGCCATAGCAATAGCAGCCGTAGCCATAGCCATATCAGCCATAGACATAGCTATAGCAGCCATAGCCAAAGCAGCCATAGCCATAGCCACAGCAGCCATAGCCATAGCCACAGCCATAGCAGCCATAGCCACAGCCATAGACATAGCAGCCATAGCTATATCCATAGCAGCCGAAGCCATAGCCATAGCCATAGCAGCCATAGACGTAGCCGTAGGAGCCATAGCCATAGCCATAGCAGCCATAGCCGTAGCCATAGCAGCAATAGCCATAGCCATAGCAGTAGCCATAGCAGCAATAGCCATAGCCACAGCAGCCATAGCAGCCTTAGTCATAGCCATAGCAGCCATAGCCATAGCAATAGCACGCATAGCGATAACCATAGCAGCCGCAGCCATAGCCACAGCAGCCGTAGCCATAGCCATAGCAGCCATAGCAATAGCCATAGCAGCCATAGCCAAAGCAGCCATAGCCATAGCCATAGCAGCCATAGCCATAGCCATAGCAGCCATAGCCATAGCAATAGCACGCATAGCCATAGCCATAATAGCCGCAGCCATAGCCATAGCAGCCGTAGCCATAGCCATAACAGCCATAGCCATAGCCATAGCAGCCATAGCCGTAGCCATATCAGCCATAGCCATAGCCAAAGTACCCTTAGCCATAGCTATAGCAGCCATCGCCATATCCATAGCCATAGCAGCCATAGCCATAGCCATATCAGCCATAGCCATAGCTATAGCAGCCATAGCCGTAGCCATAGCAGCCATAGCCATAGCAATAGCACGCTTAGCGATAACCATAGCAGCCGCAGCCATAGCCATAGCAGCCGTAGCCATAGCCATAGCATCCATAGCCATAGCCATAGCAGCCATAGCCATAGCCATAGCAGCCGTAGCCATAACCATAGCAGCCATAGCCATATCCATTGGAGCCATAGCCATAGCCATAGCACTAGCAGCCATAGCCATAGCTATAGCAGCCATTGCTATAGCTGCCATAGGCACAGCCATAGCAGCCGTAGCCATAGCAGCCATAGCCATAGCCATACGAGCCATAGCCAATGGCATAGCCACAGCAGCCGTAGCCATAGCCACAGCCATAACAGCCATAGCAACAGCCATAGCCATAGCAGCCATAGCTATATCCATAGCAGCCATAGCCATAGCCATAGCCATAGCAGCCATAGACATAGACATAGCCACAGTAGCCAATACCATAGCCATAGCAGTTATAGGCATAGCCGTAGCAGCCATTGGCATATCTATACCATTGACATAGCAGCCATTGCCATAGCCATAGCAGCCATTGTCATAGCCATAGCCACAGCCATAGCAGCAATAGCCATAGCCATAGCCATAGCCATAGCAGCAATAGTCATAGCCAGAGCAGCCATAGCAGCCATAGCCACAGCCATAGCAGCCATAGCAATAGCCATAGCAGTAGCCATAGCAGCAATAGCCATAGGCATAGCAGCCATAGCAGCCATAGCCATAGCCATAGCAGCCATATTCATAGCCATAGCACGCATAGCGACAGCCATAGCAGCCGTATCCATAGCCATAGCAGCCATAGCCATAGCAATAGCACGCATAGCGATAACCACAGCAGCCGCAGCCATAGCAGTAGCAGCCGTAGCCATAGCCATATCAGCCATAGACATAGCTATAGCAGCCATAGCCAAAGCAGCCATAGCCATAGCCACAGCAGCCATAGCCATAGCCACAGCCATAGCAGCCATAGCCACAGCCATAGACATAGCAGCCATAGCTATAGCCATAGCATCCATAGCCATAGCCATAGCAGCCATATCCATAGCAATAGCACGCATAGCAATAACCATAGCAGCCGCAGCCATAGCCATAGCAGCCGTAGCCATAGCCACAGCAGCCGTAGCCATAGCCATAGCAGCCATAGCCATAGCCATAGCAGCAACAGTCATAGCCAGAGCAGCCATAGCAGCCATAGCCATAGCCATAGCAGCCATAGCAATAGCCATAGCAGTAGCCATAGCAGCAATAGCCATAGGCATAGCAGCCATAGCAGCCATAGCCATAGCCATAGCAGGCATAGTCATAGCCATAGCACGCATAGCGACAGCCATAGCAGCCGTATCCATAGCCATAGCAGCCATAGCCATAGCAATAGCACGCATAGCGATAACCATAGCAGCCGCAGCCATAGCAATAGCAGCCGTAGCCATAGCCATATCAGCCATAGCCATAGCTAAAGCAGCCATAGCCAAAGCAGCCATAGCCATATCCACAGCAGCCATATCCATAGCCACAGCTATAGCAGCCATAGCTATACCAGCCATAGCCATAGCAGCGATAAGCATAGCAGCCATAGCGATAGCCATAGCAGCCATAGCCATAGCCATAGCAGCCACAGCCATAGCTATAGCAGCCATCGCCATAGCCATAGCCATAGCAGCCATAGCCATAGCCATACCAGCCATAGCCATAGCTATAGCAGCCATAGCCATAGCAATAGCACGCATAGCCATAGCCATAATAGCCGCAGCCATAGCCATAGAAGCCATAGCCATAGCCATACCAGCCATAGCCATAGCCATAGCAGCCGTAACCATAGCCATAGCAGCCATAGAAATAGCCATGGCAGCCATATACATAGCCATAGCCACAGTAGCCAATGCCATAGCCATAGCCACAGTAGCCAATGCAATAGCCATAGCAGTTATAGCCATAGCGCTAGCAGCCATAGGCATAGCTATACCAGCCATAGCCATATCAGCCATAGCCATAGCTATAGCAGCCATAGCCAAAGCAGCCATAGCCATAGCCATAGCAGCCGTAATCATAGCCATAGCAGCCATAGCCATAGCAATAGCACGCATAGCCATAGCCATAATAGCCGCAGCCATAGCCATAGAAGCCGTAGCCATATCAGCCATACCCATAGCCAAAGTACCCTTAGCCATAGCTATAGCAGCCATCGCCATATCCATAGCCATAGCAGCCATAGCCATAGCCATATCAGCCATAGCCATAGCCATAGCCATAGTAGCAATAGCCATAGCCATAGCAGACGTAGCCATAGCCATAGCAGCTTTAGCCATAGCCAAAGCATCCATAGCCATAGTCATAGCAGGCATAGCCATAGCCATAGCAGCTTCAGCCATAGCCAAAGCAGCCAGAGCCATTTCCATAGCATCCATAGCCACAGCCATAGCAGCCATAGCCATAGCCACAGCAGCCATCGCCATAGCCATAGCCAAAGCATCCATAGCCATAGTCATAGCAGACATAGCCATAGCCATAGCAGCTTCAGCCATAGCCAAAGCAGCCATAGCCATTGCCATAGCATCCATAGCCACAGCCATAGCAGCCATAGCCGTAGCCATCGCAGGAATAGCCATAGCCATAGGCATAGCCATAGCAGCAATAGCAATAGCCATAGCCATAGCCATAGCTGTAATAGTCATAGCCAGAGCAGCCATAGCAGCCATAGCCATAGCCATTGCAGCCATAGCCATAGCCATAGCATTAGCAGCCATAGCCATAGCCATAGCAGCCAAGGCCATTGCCATAGCATCCATAGCCATAACTATAGCAGCCGTAGCCATAGCCATAGCAGTCATCGGAATAGCCATAGCCATAGCAGTCATAGCCTTAGCCATATCAGCCATAGCCATAGCTATCGCAGCCATAGCGAAAGCAGCCATAGCCATAGCCATAGCAGCCTTAGCCGTAGCCATAGCAGCCATAGCCATAGCCATAGCAGCCGTAGCCATAACCAAAGCAGCCATAGCCATATCCATTGGAGCCATAGCCATAGCCATAGCACTAGCAGCCATAGCCATAGCTATAGCAGCCATTGCTATAGCTGCCATAGGCATAGCCATAGCAGCCGTAGCCATAGCAGCCATAGCCATAGCCATACGAGCCATAGCCAGTGGCGTAGCCACAGCAGCCGTAGCCATCGCCACAGCCATAACAGCCATAGCAACAGCCATAGCCATAGCAGCCATAGCTATATCCATAGCAGCCATAGCCATAGCCATAGCCATAGCAGCCATAGACATAGACATAGCCACAGTAGCCAATACCATAGCCATAGCAGTTATAGGCATAGCCGTAGCAGCCATAGGCATATCTATACCATTGACATAGCACCCATTGCCATAGCCATAGCAGCCATTGTCATAGCCATAGCCACAGCCATAGCAGCAATAGCCATAGCCATAGCCATAGCCATAGCAGCAACAGTCATAGCCAGAGCAGCCATAGCAGCCATAGCCATAGCCATAGCAGCCATAGCAATAGCCATAGCAGTAGCCATAGCAGCAATAGCCATAGGCATAGCAGCCATAGCAGCCATAGCCATAGCCATAGCAGCCATAGTCATAGCCATAGCACGCATAGCGACAGCCATAGCAGCCGTATCCATAGCCATAGCAGCCATAGCCATAGCAATAGCACGCATAGCGATAACCATAGCAGCCGCAGCCATAGCAATAGCAGCCGTAGCCATAGCCATATCAGCCATAGCCATAGCTAAAGCAGCCATAGCCAAAGCAGCCATAGCCATAGCCACAGCAGCCATATCCATAGCCACAGCCATAGCAGCCATAGCCACAGCCATAGACATAGCAGCCATAGCTATATCCACAGCAGCCATAGCCATAGCCATAGCCATAGCAGCCATAGACGTAGACATAGCCACTTTAGCCGATGCCATAGCCATAGCATTTATAGCCATAGCCGCAGCAGCCATAGGCATGGCTATACCAGCCATAGACATAGCGGCCATAGCCATAGCCATAGGAGCCATTGTCATAGCCATAGCCATAGCCATAGCAGCCATAGTCATAGCAATAGCAGCCATAGCCATAGCTATAGCAGCCATAGATAAAGCAGCCATTGCCATAGCTGTAGCAGTAATAGTCATAGCCATAGCAGATTTAGCCATAGCCAAAGCATCCATAGCCATAACCATAGGAGCCATAGCCACAGCCATAGGAGCCATAGCCATAGCCATAGCAGCAACAGCAATAGCCATAGCTATAGCAGCCATAGCCATAGCAGCCATAGCCATAGCCATATCAGCAATAGCCATAGCCATAGTCATTGCAGAAATAGCCATAGCCATAGCAGACATAGCCATAGCCATAGCAGCTTTAGCCATAGTCATAGCAGGAATAGCAGACATAGCCATAGCCACAGCAGCCATAGCCATAGCCATAGGACGCATAGCAACAGCCATAGCAGCCATAGCGATAGCCATATCAGCCATAGCCATAGCCATAGCCATAGCAGCAATAGCCATAGCCATAGCAGACATAGCCATAGCCATAGCAGCTTTAGCCATAGCCAAAGCATCCATAGCCATAGTCATAGCAGGCATAGCCATAGCCATAGCAGCTTCAGCCATAGCCAAAGCAGCCAGAGCCATTTCCATAGCATCCATAGCCACAGCCATAGCAGCCATAGCCATAGCCATAGCAGCCATCGCCATAGCCACAGCCAAAGCATCCATAGCCATAGTCATAGCAGGCATAGCCATAGCCATAGCAGCTTCAGCCATAGCCAAAGCAGCCATAGCCATTGCCATAGCATCCATAGCCACAGCCATAGCAGCCATAGCCGTAGCCATCGCAGGAATAGCCATAGCCATAGGCATAGCCATAGCAGCAATAGCAATAGCCATAGCCATAGCCATAGCAGTAATAGTCATAGCCAGAGCAGCCATAGCAGCCATAGCCATAGCCATTGCAGCCATAGCAATAGCCATAGCATTAGCAGCCATAGCCATAGCCATAGCAGCCAAGGCCATTGCCATAGCATCCATAGCCATAACTATAGCAGCCGTAGCCATAGCCATAGCAGTCATCGGAATAGCCATAGCCATAGCAGTCATAGCCTTAGCCATATCAGCCATAGCCATAGCTATAGCAGCCATAGCGAAAGCAGCCATAGCCATAGCCATAGCAGCCTTAGCCGTAGCCATAGCAGCCATAGCCATAGCCATAGCAGCCGTAGCCATAACCAAAGCAGCCATAGCCATATCCATTGGAGCCATAGCCATAGCCATAGCACTAGCAGCCATAACCATAGCTATAGCAGCCATTGCTATAGCTGCCATAGGCATAGCCATAGCAGCCGTAGCCATAGCAGCCATAGCCATAGCCATACGAGCCATAGCCAATGGCATAGCCACAGCAGCCGTAGCCATCGCCACAGCCATAACAGCCATAGCAACAGCCATAGCCATAGCAGCCATAGATATATCCATAGCAGCCATAGCCATAGCCATAGCCATAGCAGCCATAGACATAGACATAGCCACAGTAGCCAATACCATAGCCATAGCAGTTATAGGCATAGCCGTAGCAGCCATAGGCATATCTATACCATTGACATAGCACCCATTGCCATAGCCATAGCAGCCATTGTCATAGCCATAGCCACAGCCATAGCAGCAATAGCCATAGCAATAGCCATAGCCATAGCAGCAACAGTCATAGCCAGAGCAGCCATAGCAGCCATAGCCATAGCCATAGCAGCCATAGCAATAGCCATAGCAGTAGCCATAGCAGCAATAGCCATAGGCATAGCAGCCATAGCAGCCATAGCCATAGCCATAGCAGCCATAGTCATAGCCATAGCACGCATAGCGACAGCCATAGCAGCCGTATCCATAGCCATAGCGGCCATAGCCATAGCAATAGCACGCATAGCGATAACCATAGCAGCCGCAGCCATAGCAATAGCAGCCGTAGCCATACCCATATCAGCCATAGCCATAGCTAAAGCAGCCATAGCCAAAGCAGCCATAGCCATAGCCACAGCAGCCATATCCATAGCCACAGCCATAGCAGCCATAGCCACAGCCATAGACATAGCAGCCATAGCTATATCCACAGCAGCCATAGCCATAGCCATAGCCATAGCAGCCGTAGACGTAGACATAGCCACTTTAGCCGATGCCATAGCCATAGCATTTATAGCCATAGCCGCAGCAGCCATAGGCATGGCTATACCAGCCATAGACATAGAGGCCATAGCCATAGCCATAGGAGCCATTGTCATAGCCATAGCCATAGCCATAGCAGCTATAGTCATAGCAATAGCAGCCATAGCCATAGCTATAGCAGCCATAGATATAGCAGCCATTGCCATAGCTGTAGCAGTAATAGTCATAGCCATAGCAGATTTATCCATAGCCAAAGCATCCATAGCCATAGCCATAGGAGCCATAGACACAGCCATAGGAGCCATAGCCATAGCCATAGCAGCCATAGCCGTAGCCATAGCAGCCATAGCCATAGCCATAGCAGTAGCCATAGCAGCAATAGCCATAGCCACAGCAGCCATAGCAGCCTTGGTCATAGCCATAGCAGCCATAGCCATAGCAATAGCACGCATAGCGATAACCATAGCAGCCGCAGCCATAGCCACAGCAGCCGTAGCCATAGCCATAGCATCCATAGCCATAGCCATAGCAGCCATAGCCATAGCCATAGCAGCCATAGCCGTACCCATCGCAGGCATAGCCATAGCCATAGCCATAGCCATAGCAGCAACAGCAATAGCCATAGCAGCCATAGCAGACATAGCCATAGCCTTAGCAGCCATAGCCATAGCCATAGCACGCATAGCGACAGCCATAGCAGCCGTAGCCATTGCCATAGCAGCCATAGCCATAGCCATATCAGCCATAGCCATAGCCAAAGCATCCATAGCCATAGACATAGCAGCTATAGCCATAGCCATATCAGCCACAGCCATAGCTATAGCAGCCATAGCCAAAGCAGCCATAGCCATAGCCAAAAGCAGCCATAGCCATAGCCATAGCAGCCATAGCCATAGCAATAGCACGCATAGCCATAGCCATAATAGGCGCAGCCATAGCCATAGCAGCCATAGCCGTAGCCATATCAGCCATAGCCATAGCCATAGCCGCCATAGCCATAGCCATATCCATAGCAGCCATAGCTATAGCCACAGCAGCCATAGCCATATCCATAGGAGCCATAGCCATAGCCATAGCCTTAGCAGCCATAGTCATAGCCATAGCACCCATAGCCATAGCCATAGCAGCCATAGCCATAGCCATAGCAGCCATAGCCATAGCCATAGCAGCCATAGCCGTAGCCATCGCAGGCATAGCCATAGCCATAGCCATAGCCATAGCAGAAATAGCAATAGCACGCACAGCGATAGCCATAGCAGCCGTAGCCATAGCCATAGCAGACGTAGCCATAGCAGCAATAGCCATAGCCATAGCCTTAGCAGCCATAGTCATAGCCATAGCATCCATAGCCATAGCCATAGCAGCCATAGCCATAGCCATAGCAGCCATAGCCATAGCCATAGCAGCCATAGCCGTACCCATCGCAGGCATAGCCATAGCCATAGCCATGGCCATAGCAGCAACAGCAATAGCCATAGCAGCCATAGCAGCCATAGCCATAGCCATAGCACGCACAGCGGCAGACATAGCAGCCGTAGCCATAGCCAAAGCAGCCATAGCCATAGCCATAACAGTAGCCATAGCAGCAATAGCCATAGCCATAGCCATAGCAGCCATAGCCATAGCCATAGCCGCCATAGCCATAGCCATATCCATAGCAGCCATAGCTATAGCCACAGCAGCCATAGCCATATCCATAGGAGCCATAGCCATAGCCATAGCCTTAGCAGCCATAGTCATAGCTATACCAGTCATAGCCATAGCCGCCATAGCCATAGCCATATCCATAGCAGCCATAGCTATAGCCACAGCAGCCGTAGCCATATCCATAGGAGCCATAGCCATAGCCATAGCCTTAGCAGCCATAGTCACAGCCATAGCATCCATAGCCATAGCAATAGCAGCCATAGCCATAGCCATAGCAGCCATAGCCATAGCCATAGCAGCCATAGCCGTAGCCATCGCAGGCATAGCCATAGCCATAGCCATAGCCATAGCAGAAATAGCAATAGCACGCACAGCGATAGCCATAGCAGCCGCAGCCATAGCCATAGCAGACGTAGCCATAGCAGCAATAGCCATAGCCATACCAGCCATAGCAGCCATAGCCATATCCATAGCAGCCATAGCCATAGCATTAGCACGCACAGCGATAGCCATAGCAGCCGCAGCCATAGCCATAGCAGCCGTAGCCATAGCCATAGCAGCCATAGCCATAACCATAGCAGGCACAGCCTTATCCATAGGAGCCATAGCCGTAGCCAAAGCATTAGCAGCCATAGCCATAGCTATAGCAGCCATTGCCATAGCAGCCATAGACATAGCCATAGCAGCCATAGCAATAGCCGCACGAGCCATAGCCAATGCCATAGCCACAGCAGCCATAGCCATAGCCACAGCCATAGCAACCATAGCCATAGCCGTAGACATAGCAGCGATAGCTATATCCATAGCAGCCATAGCCATAGCCATAGCCATAGCAGCCATAGACATAGCCATAGCCACATTAGCCGATGCCATAGCCATAGCAGTTATAGCCATAGCCGTAGCAGCCATAGACATAGCTATACCCGCCATAGACATAGCAGCCATAGCCATTGCCATAGCAGCCATTGTCATAGCCATAGCCATAGCCACAGCAGCCAATGCCATAGCCATAGCAATTATAGCCATAGCCGTAGCAGCCATAGGCATAGCTATACCCGCCATAGACATAGCAGCCATAGCCATAGCCATACCAGCCATAGCCATAGCTATAGCAGCCATAGCCATAGCTATAGCAGCCATAGCCATAGCAGCCGTAGCCATAGCCATAGCAGCCATAGAAATAGCCATGGCAGCCATATACATAGCCATAGCCACAGTAGCCAATGCCATAGCCATAGCCACAGTAGCCAATGCAATAGCCATAGCAGTTATAGCCATAGCGGTAGCAGCCATAGGCATAGCTATACCAGCCATAGCCATATCAGCCATAGCCATAGCTATAGCAGCCATAGCCAAAGCAGCCATAGCCATAGCCATAGCAGCCATAGCCATAGTCATAGCAGCCATAGCCATAGCAATAGCACGCATAGCGATAGCCATAATAGCCGCAGCCATAGCCATAGCAGCCGTAGCCATAGCCATAACAGCCATAGCCATAGCCATAGCAGCCATAGCCGTAGCCATATCAGCCATAGCCATAGCCAAAGTACCCTTAGCCATAGCTATAGCAGCCATCGCCATATCCATAGCCATAGCAGCCATAGCCATAGCCGTATCAGCCATAGCCATAGCTATAGCAGCCATAGCCGTAGCCATAGCAGCCATAGCCATAGCCATAGCAGTAGCCATAGCAGCAATAGCCATAGCCGTAGCAGACATAGCCATAGCCATAGCAGCTTTAGCCATAGCCAAAGCATCCATAGCCATAGTCATAGCAGGCATAGCCATAGCCATAGCATCTTCAGCCATAGCCAAAGCAGCCAGAGCCATTTCCATAGCATCCATAGCCACAGCCATAGAAGCCATAGCCATAGCCATTGCAGCCATAGCCATAGCCATAGCATTAGCAGCCATAGCCATAGCCATAGCAGCCAAGGCCATTGCCATAGCATCCATAGCCATAACTATAGCAGCCGTAGCCATAGCCATAGCAGTAATCGGAATAGCCATAGCCATAGCAGTCATAGCCTTAGCCATATCAGCCATAGCCATAGCTATAGCAGCCAAAGCGAAAGCAGCCATAGCCATAGCCATAGCAGCCTTTGCCGTAGCCATAGCAGCCATAGCCATAGCCATAGCAGCCGTAGCCATAACCATAGCAGCCATAGCCATATCCATTGGAGCCATAGCCATAGCCATAGCACTAGCAGCCATAGCCATAGCTATAGCAGCCATTGCTATAGCTGCCATAGGCATAGCCATAGCAGCCGTAGCCATAGCAGCCACAGCCATAGCCATACGAGCCATAGCCAATGGCATAGCCACAGCAGCCGTAGCCATCGCCACAGCCATAACAGCCATAGCAACA